>NC_084967.1:7245985-7545985 GCF_949316205.1 Platichthys flesus | reverse complement strand
CATCCTACTTTATCTTTAACCGTCTCCTCCCATGCACTAAGGGATTGCTGAAAACGTTTTGGATTAACATCCATAATAGTGTGTAGGTACAGTTGCTAAACCTAGCTAGTTATCTTGCTTTTAGCCTGTCTAGCATAAAGATGGACGACATGACAGCGCATACAAAAGTGAAGCCAAAGCATCTCGATCGCCACCTTGTGGCCGGCTGCAGAATAGGTCATAAACCTCACCTCCTCCACGTTAGCGGAATAGGTAGCTCTTATCTCACTGATGTTTGTTCAAGTGTTATTCTGTTCATTTACGTTTTATTCAACTTTTTTGATGCTATGAAAATGGGGTGAAACATGATTGACAGCTGAGACCTGACAGTGGGACCACACCACAATCCCTGCTGGACAGACGCCGGGCTCCAAACGGATCAGTAATGAAAATGGCAGTGTTTACATCCTGGATAATTCAGCTTCATTTCTTATTGGGAGGAAGTGGAGACACGTTGTCCCTCCTTGTGTAGAGTCTAAGGTCTAGGCCACTTTGTCGACTTCCTTTTAGCAAGTTAGCATTCCTAGGTCTCAGACAAAATACTCAGGTCATTAGTATATTATCATATATTTGGGACAACACTTCTCATGTAAGCCCAAATTCGAATTAATTGCAATTATCCAATAACATCCACCTCAGTTTTAAAGCATGATAACAATGGTGAATCCTTTTTACAGCCACGGTGAGGACTATCAAAAGATGGGAAATGTGTTTTCAAGTTTGTAGTTTGAAACAGGCCTTTGTTACATAATCTCTGCTTTGGTACGAGTCCATCTGGGAGTACTCTGCTGGCACGTACAAACATGAGAGTGAGAGTGTCAGTGAGTGGGCGAGAGCAAGATGGAAAGAGTTGAGTGCGTGTGTGTATCTGTGTGGGTGTGTGTCTATCAGCCGTATCCCTCAAATCTAATTCATATTTTATGATTTCATTTTGCCCATGTCAATTTGTTACCACATGATGATATGATGGCGGTACAATGAAGCCATCCTTCTTTCCGCTCTCCGACCATTCCTGTGTACGGTACGCAAGCGGGGTTGCGTGCACGTGTGTGCGGGGGCAGCAGCCGGCCGGCGAGTGGGCGGCTCACTGCCTTCCTTCTCTCCGCTGTCGGAGGCACTTCCACGGCATTTTGCTACCGGAGCCATTCACAGCCATCGCTAAAGAGTCCCAGAAGTGAAGGCAGGATGCGGGCCAAACTGGAGCAGCTAGTGGTTGGCCACGGGAAACCGACTCGGCTCCAGCATTACGTAAATCTGCCAAATCAAGACTTGCAGTCATTTGGTCACAAGCTGGATTTTCATTTTCAGCAAAGGGATTGAATGCTGGACTCTTCTCTTCACTCTTCTCTTCACTCTTCTCTTCTCTTCTCTGCATACCTGGAAAAAGCCTCTGTGCAGGTCTGACACAGAGGATGCCTTGATGTCACCATTATTCAACCTCAGGAGCAGCACTGGCTGTAAAGCTGTGGTCATGGCATTGTGTAATAACAGCGTGTGATAACTCAACCCTTGGCATGCAAGAATACAATTAGTGTACGCATACAAAAAACCTCAACCTGGTTCCAGCTCCATATAAACAAGCAACACTCTTAGTGAGAAGTATCACCTGAGGCTATGTTCTACCAGAAGAGAACATAATGTGAACTCATGCTGTTGGTTACTTAACCACAGCCAGGATCAATGTCTTCTAGCGGCCCGTCGTAAACTCAAAGTCGGGTCCTGAGGCGAAAAGCGCTCATGCAGGCACAAACTCAGACCAGCACAACAAGCACAGGCCGCCTGGAGGAAAACGCTCTGCTGGGTGATTCCTGTCTACAGCTGTGTCGAGCCTTTGAATTGTTCCTGTGTCCAGATGTTTCTGGCTATTAACTCTGTGCATGTGCAGGCCACCGTGGGCCAGCTGCCAGGCTGCCAAGGTCGCCTCCCTGTGGTCAGTGCTGTATGTTCACCACCGACAACCGAAAGTGCGTATGTAGTTTTTCTATGCTGCTAACTAACCAAGAAATAAAACATAACTTCCTTGCCGGGGATACCTGACTATTCAGCCTGAGCAGGAAGATCCACCCATAGCCTTTCATATAAGTAACTCACAAAAAAAGAGATTAAATGATGAAAATGATTTAGCCCTACTTGCCACTCATGAGTATCAACAAACCTTTATCACACTGGTATTTTGCATATGACAGATCTGACCATTTCATTTGTTTGTATTGGCTGATGACATTTACAAGCTTTATGATTGGATCTTTCCGTTTTAAAAAACATAAATGAATTGTCCCCACTGAGAATATAAAGGGAAAACAGTCGGGTAGCTTCACTCCAGTTTTCTCCGGCAGCACTTCACCTCTGGTTAAACCTAAAATAATTCATCCCTGTTCTTGTAAAATTGGACATTTATGTGTATTTTGAGTGTGAAAAGTGAGAGGCGGGGGCGTAGGGAGCGAGGGGCTTCGGCAGAGCGGGCTGCCGTGGGGAACGAGTGGCACGTCACCAACCCTGCAGCTCCACATGGCAGATACATGCCCAAAAGTGCTGAGCCGGCAGAGAGGTGACAGGCAAGGCTTAGCTGAGCCAGCACTGCTGCTCTCTCTGACTGCAGACTCATCAGCACAGCCTTCAATACAAAACCCCACTCTCTTTCCTGGAAACCTGACTGTCAGATTTACACTTTGCAACACAAAGAGAATGATGGATAGACAGATGGATAGGAAAATTTACTGTTTTAATTGAGGCTAATGTCGAGCAAGCCTTCAAATTGAAGCATCTGTCATTACGCGGGCTGCCATCTTGAAGAAGAAGGGTTTAGTTTTTCCCCTGAGTCTGCTGAGCTGAACGCAAATCACCCCCGGCGCTGACCGGAGGTAGCACTGTCGGTTGCATAACGGCCGTCTGTGGGGTGGTCGGCGCGGCTGAGCTGCTAAGCCCGCCCCCCCCCCCCCCCCCCCGTGATCGTGGCTCTCTCTCTTCTCGAGGGGTTCCCGTCCAGAAAAAACAAAAACCATATGAGCCGATAGCAGCCAGGAAATGAGTTACACGGAGAAATGGCGCAGGAGCCGGGGCCTGTTTCATATCCACTCGGTCATAATGAGGAGAGAACTGGAATTGATGCCTGCTGCTGTTGTTGTGGCGATCGGCCGGCCCTCGCTTTCATGTGGCCGCGTGCGCCTTTGAAGGTTCATAAGAGACTCATGTCCCTTTTTTATTACGCTGCAAGGGAACACATCCCCTAAACCACCCAATAAAACAGGGATCAGACGGAGTCACGTTAAGGACGCTGGAAGGAGACGTGAGAATGTTTTGATGACCCAACAGTAGTGGCCTGTGCGAGGCTGGGTTTGAAAAACAGGAGCGTGACTGCCATTGAAAGTAACTTGAGCATATTTACAATAAAACACACACACAATCGCCACAAATTAGAGCGTGAGAGTGAAGTTATACATGCGAGTGGAGCTGTGTGCAACCCACTCGTCACCCGAGAGCCAGTCTTTCACTTGTGGCCTCAGAACAGCCTGTGAGTCTGTCACAGTCTCCGGCAGGAGGACGTGCAGGGCGGCATACAGCTGTCCTCTTTTAACACTTAAAAAGAATGAACTGTTCCTTTTGCACAGCATCTTCCCTTCTCGGCAGCCTCTGTACTGAACAATCCAAATTAACCAAAATGATCCTGCGTCATCCAGACCCTGTTTATATAGCATCAAATGACAAATTAAGAAGTGTCTGAAAACTAAACACTTTCACAAACATCAGTATGTTAAGAAATTAATTAAAATTGATTTGCTAGGTATTTAGACTTTTTAATTTGGTCTAAGTCCTATCTGTTAACATGGATGAGGTGTAGTTTATTTATTGTACAGCAGCCAGCCAGCAGGGGGTGATTGAGACATTTTGGGCCTCACTTCTGGGGAGCTGTCATGTTGTCCATCTTTAGACACAATTTTCCACCATATTAGCCAACAACCGTGTATGGTTTATGTTAATATTCTGTTTACGGGTTTTATTTTCCCTAAAATGGCCAAAAAAACTTGAATAATAAGTTTTCTAAATATGTTGTGTTCATTCGTCATCAATTCGTCACTTCACATTCATTTGAGTCCATTAGGAAATTTTGCACCAGACAACAATATCTCTCAACAGAGCATTTCTCACAGCTAAGTTACACACAGCATCAAACCTGTGACCTCCCACTCTCCCCAAACACTAATCCACTGTAGTCTGTCTGAGCCTGTGTGTGTGTGTGTGAGACGCCCTCTCTCCCCTGCACTCCTCCACCTTGCTCCCTCTCCTCCGAGTGTGTTTACATCTTGCAGTGTCAACACCGCCCGGGCGCCATGGCAACGCACACCGCGGCGGGTAGGAGCGAACGCGGGGCCTCAGCTTCCATCGGGGGTTTTACAACTGCTCCTTAGATAAAAGCCTTTCGGGAAAAAGGTGCTTTGAAGCCGTGTCCAACGCTGACAGAGAAATATGTGTTTGATGTGAGGAGGCTGCTCGTGGTTTGCACTGCTGCAGGTGCTGAAATAGGTTAACAATGCAAAAACACAAACTATTCATAGACAAACATCCACCTTTACAACTGGTGTGAAATAGGTCACACTATCACACACACAATCCCTGATACTCTACCTTTCTAGGGTTTGGTTGTACCTTGTTGTTGACACCTGAAAAGCTGGAATAACACTTTGAATAACACTTTACTGTCTGTTCAATGCTCCTCCAATAGGCGCCCGGACAACCTTTTAAAAATGACGCCATTGCGATGCTTTCTCTCATCCAAACACTGAAGTAGACAACAGGCTGTTCTTTGATGAAACTCAACCTCACCCCATCGTCTCATCGGTGTGACTTTTTGTGTCCTTATGAGGCTCCGGCTTGTGGTTTACATGACATTTAAGTAACCGGTTACTTAAGAAAGCCGAATGTAACCTGGTTACTTGATGTATTAGCATGTAAACACTGTGGTCTAAAAGCATTTGCTATTTCATGTCAGTGTAAAAAAGACAGTAAAGCCTCTACTTGTTGGGGGAAACGGATTAGAGTGTCAATTAAGAGCCTTTAATGTAAGTGTGTCGTATAAATCAGGATAATAAATAAATGCCAAGATGGACAGCACTGAGGTGATTTATGTGTGCTCTCTCTCTCTTCTTTTTGACTTGGAGTCTTTGAAAACAAAGATTTTAGGAAAGAGAACGGCAGCACCGAAATCTCCGGGAGATCAAAGTCGCCCTCTCTGTCTCCTCTCATTCCTGATGGGTGGAAGAGATCAGAGGCCAGACAGTACAGTCACACTGTAGAGCCGCACGCAGACGGACACACACAAGCCAAATCTTATCACACTCTTATGCAAGCACACACACACACACACACACACACACACACACACAGATGTGCAGACAGACACGTGCAGACATTGGGCTTTTGCCTGTCAGATCAAACAGAGGTGAGTGCAGCATCAATCCATCGCCCCTGTCTGCAACCTCTCTGTGCAGCCGCAGCCGGTGAGCGCCGTGCCACTCCCTGTCTCCTTTTCCCTCCTCTTCCTCCTCCTCCTCCTCTTCCTCCCGCTCCCATGAGAGATACTGAGAAGCTGTTTAGCGCCTGTATTTTCCTATGGGAGGCTGATGTGCAAGTGACTAAACTGAAACCAGCATTAATAATTCTCTATAACAGTAGAGAAAAGCAAAAGGCTCTTTTATTTTATATATCACGTTGTCTCCTGTATACATGTCTTTGTGTGAATATAGTTCTCACACTGATCCTTATTAAAGGAGACATTTAATGCTCATTTACAGGTTCATCATTTCAATTTGGGTTATTACTTGAAAATGTTCACATATGTTCATGTTAATAAAACTCCTCCCCCTGCTCACACTGTCCATTGCTGCAGCTCCTCTTTTCAGCCTCTCTTTGAAACATCTGGTTTTGCCTCCTGTCTCTTAAAGGCCGCCTCCCAAAAAGCGCATTCTGCTCTCTGATTGGCCGGTACTTAATATTCGTTGAGTCACTTGACTGATGGCTCCGAATAAACTCTTTATAAACAGGTCACAGAAATATGCCGATCCGCCACAACAGTAGAACCAGCTTCTGTGGCTGATGTCTGTATATTTCTAGTAAAGTACATTAGCTTTCAAGGGAAACTTTGCACATGAGGTATAAAGAACATGGAGTTACATTCAAATAGATGAAAAGATGAAAAAGGGATTATTTTCATTCTAACTTTTCATTTCAAGCACAATCCACCTGCAGGGCCACATAACACGCTGAATAATTAAAAGTGTTTGGATGGGTTTTACACTGTTATTGAACAGAACAGTCCCAGGTAGAATATATATATATATATTTTTACCTGTGAGTGGAAAACACCGGTGTTACTGGTGTTTTTAGCTAATGTATTATTTCTGTGCTGCTCCAGGCACCTTGTTGTGAAGAAAAAGCTATTTCATGATGTAAATAATTCAGATTTACATTACTGCTTCCTCCCATCAGAAAGTCGGCCCAGATCCTAAACACACACTGGAAAGTCGGCACGACCGGAGCTGCGTGATCCACTCAGTGCTAATCTACTTTTTGATACTGATTAACTTTTACCACTGAAAACTTGTGCTTGAATTTGTTTTAGAGAAAGACAGGTCAACCTTCAACTAAAGTTAAAATACTCATCAACAAGCTCCTCGCAAATAAACACTGTTGATTTTAAGCCGGAGAGAAAATAAACTGACGCACCAAAGTCAATTTACATTTTAATTAGTTTCAGTTCAACTTAAAGCCAGTCAAGGGTACTGTATCAAGAGAACATCCGATGAATAAGGCCACATGTTTGTATTTACACACATGTAGGCATCATGGCTTCCACACATAGGCTGGGTCTGTTTGGTGAATGATGGACAACTACTGGATGTCCAGACACACAACTGAAGCGGAATGCTAATGTGGCTAAGAATTAAAGATACATATGAGTATAGTTTATGTTTGCTTCTCTTTTAAACTGTCTTTTTGAATCCCACTTTTGATCGAAACACAAATCTTCAAGTTCCTCCTTCCTGACTCCAGACAAGCGGCTTCACTTGCTGCCCCAGCTCCCATTTGATTCTTTTACTTGGCGCAAAAGTCTGATTCATAAAGCGACTTGTTGCTGTCGGTGTGTTCACTGAGGCTGATTCCCAAACAGCATCTTGAGAAGCTCTATATTCGAGTTGCTTCTGCCTGGCAGAGTTTCCAATTTGTCCGGCTTAATTGCCGGCGGTGGAGCTTTCCAGCTGGGTGAAGGGAAGGCAGACCCGACCGCATCAGAGGGGACAGCGAGTTTGAGGGAGGAGTGCCCGACATCAGAGGCGGTGCAGACCACTGACAGCCGGACAGGAGCACATGGTGCCACATCTGGCTTCTGGCTTAGTGTGCAGTTCCCCTCAATGCATCTCCGCACTGTGATTATCTCTGTCACCGCTGCCTTACAATGGAACAAAGGGGATTGTTGTCCAAGGATAGCTTTGGGAAGCAGCAGCTCTGAGATTTAACTGATGAATGAGGAGGAGGAGGAAAATGGAAGGCAGGGCGTCCGGGCCTGTGAGAGTGCTCCCGGGTTTCCTCAGTAGCCCTGTCAGTGTCCTCATGGTCACCCCGCTACAGCTGGACCATGTGGGCCACAGCTGAGGTTTACTGGCAGAAGAAAACCACCACAAAGTGCCGAGAAAAGAGCAGGGTACCCCTCCGACCACAGAGCCTTTGTGCACATGCTGCTGCAGTCAGTGTAAACACACTTATGGGCAGTTCTGTGCATGTGCACGAGCACGAACGACAACATCAATGTGTTGATGCACGTTAAGTGGAATCCAAACGGGGACTCGCCGCGACGCACGAAAGGGGCGGGGCAACACGTGGAGTAAATAAGATTCCAGAGGAAGTGTCTCAAAAAGGTTATGAGTTCAAAACCCTGTGAACACTTTAGTCAAGAACCTGAAACACTCCTCCTGCTCTGTCTGTAATGAGGACCTCCCCAAAAGTGAAGCCAAACGCCACCTGCTGGCTGACTGCAGTATAGGCCATAGAACCCACCCCCACAACACAAGTGGATGGGACAAGGACCGAAGTCAAAAGTCAAGTACAAATCTAAATACTTGGACCTTAAATATTTTGGCGCCATGTCTCAGTAGGGCCGGTTGCAGCAGACAGAGGCAGGAAGTAACTCATTCATTATTAATCCCGCTCCGGAGATCACATGGCTATGTTTACATCACATAAACGTCTTCGTCAGCTCTTATCACCAGAAACTCTCTGGACATCTTCGTCTGTGTTTTTTTTATTTTATTTTGACTGTTGCTGATTTGTACCAGGGGGCCTGGTGGGGAAAGTCTGCAGATTATCCGGAGACTCTCGCTCGGACATTTGCATTCAGCTCATATGCCTTTCCAGGAGGTGATCGGTACAACTTACGAAGCAGAGAAAGGTCACAGGTCGTGAGCTTGAATCCCTGCTGCCCCTATGTGCAGCAAGTCAGTCGAGCCGTGGTGACTCAGAGGAGCCAGGTGAATCTCTGGAGATTCTTACTCATGGTAAAAAGTGACTCCATCAGCATCAGCTTGCCGCGACACGATCGCAAAGTTTCCTGGTAGAGCGTTTATCACCGAGACCAGATGTGGAACTCAAACATCTCATCTGCTCCAATAAAGATTCAACTCACCGAGGAGGGTAATGTAGCATCAACAGGCGATACGCTGACTCATGTTAGTCTGAGCGCTGACTCATGCGAACGATCTCTGTTGGTTTCTCTGCTTTATTGTGTTCTCATCTTTCCTGACCTCTCCCATTAAGACAGACGTAAGCCCTTCACCTACTTAGGATACATGTGTTTCACAGGTTGCCTAGAAGCGAGCTTTGTTTACTTTGCTGCTTTTACTTTTCCCGTGTCCCACTTCAGGGGCTGCATCTTCTGAAGGACTCTACTTGCCGTCCACGGCGTGTCCCATGTGGACCGAGCAGTCTGCTGAGGCTGAGACTAAATGAGACGGGCTGGTCTACGTAAGGACCCCAGCTCGTCTTGCTGTTACCAGTGTATTTTTGTACTGGCCACCACATTAGCTCCATGCATGATGCATTCGGTCTTCTAATGCAGGACACGTCCCTGAAGTAGGACACATTAAAGAATCCTTGATAAGTGGACTTCCATATGAACTCATTATTTGTGTTTGCTTCTCTGTTTGGTCATTTTAGAAACATCTTCTCTGTGTGATTTCATTTATATCAATTGTAGAATGTATATTCTGGTTTTTTGGGGGGGTGTGAACCATTTCCCATCCTCCCTGATAAAACCTTCCCTTACAGTGGAGTTCACATCCAGGGGTGAAAAGTGGAGGCTCGGGTGCTTCAATGTGTGTGTGTGTGTGTGTGTGTGTGTGTGTGTGGGGGGGGGGTGGTGGGCCTGTGGCATGATTGCATCTCTGCTGCCTGACATCCAGCTCAGACAGGTCTCAACTGGATGTTCCTTCCACCTTCAGTGGGCTTGTCAAGTCAAAACAGCTGACATCATCCCGCAGGAAGCTCGGAAGACTTATTCCAAAGGTGAGACGCGGGTTAGAGAAATATGCTTTGATCCGAGCGGGGCCGCGGGAAGGTCTCGCCATCTGAGTGGTTACAGTGCTGCATATTTGCATAAGAGCAAAAGAAGAAGTCTGTGATAAAGAGATTTGAAGAAGTCCCGGTCTGAGGTAAAAAGGGGACCCGTGGTATGAAAACATATTGAGGTAAATCCCTGCATCAATACAGTTATATGAAGAAAGCTTGAGTAAAAACAGTGAGGTGCTCTACTTGGTCCTGTTTGGCTTCATTGTAGTGAAACGCAAACTCCACGTGACTAGACTGCCATCGTGTGGCCATTTATGAGGACTGCAGCTGCACAGATTTAACTTCCACCTTCTGCATTTGTTCCCCTCAAATAAACAACAGAATAAACACAGTTTATTGACACGAGTTTACCTTAAATTCAAAATGATTCACCTTTATTGAAACGCCTCCTAATTTTAAAACCATACAACAGATAAAGACAACAAGTGGTCATTCGCACACACCAGAGAAAAGCGACAACACCAACCAGCGTTACTAAGAGCATCAAATGTCTCTTTCCTTCTGTCCTGTAATCCCCGGTCCACAGCTGGAAAACACTGTGACAGCAGCTTCCAGTCGGTCCAAGTGCAGCTGGTACTTCAAGTGCTCATCGTTGACGATCTCTAAGATCAGCGTCTTACTGACTTTCCTCTAATGGTCCCAGACATCAAAGTTCTGTACGAGTGCTCGTCTCCTCCGCTTCTGTCTCCTCCTCTTTTTCTAAAGCAAATACAATCATGTGTGAATAATAATTTGATGTGAACAAGTATATACAATGTTATATACAAAGTCAGTATATTCAGCACCGACTCACCTGGCTGTGGCGGTTGCAAACACTCGCCCTCCTCCTCCTCGTAGCCCACCTCACAGATACACACGTAGCTGCCTTTAGTGTTGATGCACTTCTGGTGCTCCTTCGTACACACCGGCTCGGACTGGGAGCACTCATCCACGTCTTAGGAGAAAGAAAAACATAATAAAGATAAGTGAAACCAGACTTAGAAGAAAATTACACCTAACATGTTAGTGTAACGATTTGGGAGTCGACTAGAATAGGACATTAACTGAATATTGATACTATTAGAATGCTTGAATTCCTATTTGAATGTGTATCGAATTGTGATGCTGCTGCTGCCGGCCCCGTCGTTCAACTTTGAGTTTCACAATGTGGTTTTGTTCACAGTCGTTTCCAGAAAGGAAGGAAGAGAGAGAGAACGAAAGAGGGAGAGAAAGAGAGGGAAACACCAGAAAAACAACTGATTAAGATACGTTTATTTATACCAAACACATGCACAGACATGCACAACACACTCATGCAATGGTAGGTAAATTTATCCTCTGCATTTCACCCATCTGGTGCAGGACACACAGAGCAGTGAGCGACCCTGTACAGCGCCCGGGGAGCAGATGTTGGGGAGTAAGGTGCCTTGCTCAGGGGCACTAGACAGGGTAGGGAGAATTCTCTTGGATTTTTGGACAGATCAATCCAGGTGAGTCTTTTTGTTGTCTCACCGTGGAGTCGAACCAGAGACGAACCAGAGACCTTTTCTGCCCATTGTCCAAGTTTCTGCCACTCTTCAGTTTACGTTTTCACGCCTCTCATATATAAACAGTCGACATTTACAGACATTGCCACCCCTGTGAAAACCAGTACTGTTGCTGGTTTAAAGCCTCAACAGATCATTTCCACTAGGTTCGTTACAGTTGGTAAGAGTAAATGTTTATTTATAGCCTGATGGTGGTAATGCCCTCTAGTGGACAGAATATGTTCCAACCACATGATGACAGTGGCACTAGTAAAGCATAAGCCTGTATTTACATAATGGGCTATATTATTTAAAAAATGTAATTTAATATTCAAACATAATACCAAACATAAGTGAAATATGATGGGATTATAGAGGGTGATTGACAGCTGATAGAGTATAAATCCCTAATAATTGCACCAACCCTTACTGCTACTACCACAAAATTTGTCTTTGTTTATTCAAACTATACAATTATGATCTGTTTTATAAATTCTCTTGCCCAGTAGAAATCAATGGGCTTGGGGCTGGAAGGAGTCGAGTATTTATAGACAACGAACATAACGTTGTTCACTATGTGTTAATGGCTCCATTTTTGAACTGACTCCCTATTTCTTCTAGAAGTGACCGAGAGCATATAGAAATGTCACCCTTCAAACAGGCTATGATTGCCACCATACCTGTGCAGGTGCCCTCTGCGTCCTCGTAGCCGCCGGCACAAGCCTGGCACTTATCAGAGCCTTCTCCAGTGCAGCCGGAGCAAACTTTATCACAAGCTGCAAAGGACAAACAGAAACACTCTCTCTGTTAAACTCACATCACAGATATATCTTTAAGTGAAGTGGAATAAATAAATGAAATGTTCATCGGCCCTGTAGTGAGTCCTGAGAATCTCTCAGTAGACGAGTCACAGATTTCTTTATTAAATGAAGCGGTTGATTATCAGTGTTCTTACGCTTGCAGGAGTAGGAGCCTTCTGTGTTGAGACAGAACTGATCTTTCTCACATGGAGAAGCGTCTTCGGAGCACTCGTTCACATCTGCAGATTAAAAGATTACAGCCACGTGAACTGGTGTTGCACAGATTGTATTGTAGTTTACATTCTTTATGTCTTTCATCCAATCAGCATGAAAACTATTTTATCCTCAAAGATCAATATATTTGAACACAGCTCTGGTTTAACCCCCTTAAATAAATATATCTTCTCATCTTTTCTTATCTTTTCTTACCGACACAGGTTTCCTGGTCGTCCTCCTCCCAGCCGTCCTTGCACTCATCACAGTCCTGACTGGTTCCTCCGGTGCAGGTCTTGCAAGACGAGTCGCATTCTGCAGGAGGAAGTGAAGCCCAAACAGGTTAACCCCCTGCCCGACATGTTTTAAGATGAAGGCTGGAGACGTGTCGGGGATCCTGTACCGGTGCAAAGGGAGAAGGTGTCGTTCCTCACTTCGTTGAAGTGGCCGTCGATGCAGTCGAGGCAGAACTCCCCCTCGTAACCGTGGCTACAGCTGCACTCTCCGTTCCCTCCGCGGGTCCCATCGCCGTCGCACATTCCATTTCCGTGGCAGGGTCTCTCAGAGCCGCCGACACAGGCTTACAGGGAGAATCACAAACACAAACATTACATTTTAACATTGGTGCTACTTCCTCGGGTGGACAGGGTCACTTTGTATATCTATCGTATTCAAACAGCAGCACTGTGTGTGTGTGTGTGTGTGTGTGTGTGTGTGTCCTCACCGTTGCAGTCCGGTCCAAACGTTCCCTTGGGACAGCACACTTTGATGGTTTCAACACAGAACCACTTATGCAGATCAGGATGTTTTGTTTTCCTGCGAGGTGACAGGAAGCAAAACAGGAAGAGATGAGGGTTACCACATGTTACTGAGCGAAACTAAAATAACCTCAAATATCTCGGCAGGTGGAGATCTCTATAATATAATCGCATCAATCTGTCTGTCTTTGATTTCGACATCCCAGAGTTAAGAAGAGTTTCTATCCAGCTTCCTTGTTCATCCTGAATCTGCATGAAGCGACCCTCACCTCTTGAACCACCAGGTCTCAAACTGCTCCTCGTGCTCTTCTACCATGTGGTTGCACTCGAAGCTGCTGCTGTCACACAGGCCCTCCACAATCTCCATCAGACGAATCTCACTGCGAAAAGACGGACGGGGCGGAAACTGTATCAAAAACTGTCAGGAGTGGTGTGTGTGTGTACGTGTGTGTGTGTAAATGCATGATGCAGGGATGAGCAACAAGGCCAAAATGACATGACCCCCAAGGAGCTTCATCATACACACTTTCCGAGGGCTTGGTTTGGTGGCTGCTCTTGGTTACTGTACATGTTTTTGGAATGGATTTCCTTTCAATTACTTATAAGGCACTCAATAGTCTGACTCCTCAGTACGTTGTAGCTTTTATCCCCACACAACCTCGGGTTAAGGGGGACAGAGCTTTTGAAGTCAGGGCCCCGAGGCTCTGGATGACTCTGAATGAGGAAGTACTGCAGCTGAGTCAGTAGCTTCCTTTGAATCAAAGCTTAATAACGTTTATCTTGATTTACACAATTCAAGTTGTTATTATTGTGCATAATTTGAGTTTTTTGCAAATTTGTTTTGAGGATGAGGTTTGAAATCTTATTTCTATGATAAGAAACAAATACTATTTGTAAAAAAACAGACACATTTCTGCATTAAAAGGTTCCAGAGCCCGATGACAAAGACCTGGTTGAGCCCTCAGTTACTGTCTCGACTTCAAGACCTCAGAATACGACTCTGAGCAGCAGATGTAGTAGCTCTGTAATTTGACTGGCTCTGGTACAGGCCACCTGTCAGTTCAAGATTCAGATCTTTGATACGCTTCATGTGTGCTCAGTGCAACGCTCTGCAGCTCCGGTGTGAACTAAGCAAACACGACTCTGGTGACACTGGGGCAAGTTAGCGTGACCCTTAACCAGTTTAGTTCTCTAGAGCCGTTTAAACCCCTGAAGTAGTGGGAAACTATTTCAATTCAAGTATTGTCCGTATTGTGAAGGTGTTGCTCTCTGTCATTACTTCATGTAAACTGACTTTAATGTATTTTTCATTCAGGACATTCAGCACTGACTTCCCCTGAGCTCCTTCAAGATCATCTATACCAGGCACCAACTAGCAGGTCCCTCTCTCGTGTCCCTCTCTGTTCTCTAGCAGCTCTGATGAGATACCCCCGGCTCTCTGTGAATGGGACCTTGTCCTGAAGTGGGACAGGACGTCTCACCTCGTCTCGTACTTGGACAGCTTCCTCTCCTCCCAGGCGGTGTTGCCTCCACCAAAGTTCTGCTTGGCTGTTCGGTCATAGCCCTGCAACACAAACACCACAGTCATGGTGGTCCAGAGAGAGACCAGGAGGAGACCCGAGTCATTTGAAGACATTTAGACACACAAGGGTTAACCCCACGTTTGGTTGGACTCGTCAGTAGCATGACAGACAGTACATCACAGACAGTGTGGTCGCGTTCACTGACCTTGCCGAAGTCGTCGGTGATTTTTCGACATGTGCTACAGGCGCTTTTTAAATCCCTCTTGGCGCTGCTGCCTCCGAAGAGCAGAAGCAGAGTAACACAGGAGAGAAGCCGCAGCAGCCGCAGCTGTGGACCGGTGGACAGCATCGCGACCGTTCACTACAGACACCACTCTCACATCGGAACACAGTTCGATTCCCTCTCAACAAATCGAGGTGGGGTTAACATTAAACATCGGTAAACGCGGGCTATGCAAAGCGCAGTTAGGTTGTATTTACATGCCGGTAAGTGTGGTTGTAGTTTCCGCGTCAGCGTCCTGCTACAATTGTGGCTTGCGCTCATTGGCTGTCTGCCCTTGTCAGTCAAATGTGTAACGAGTCACAAGCCGCCACGCGCGGGACAAGTAGATCCTTCCGCACGTGGAAATAACAGGAAACCTGGTTGTTTCGTTAAAAATGTAATCATTTTTTATTCTAATCGAATTATTCAATTGAATTCATAAGAAAAACCCTGACAAGGTGACTATAACAATAATGTACATGTTTTAGCGACATGACAGCATGTCGTATAGTGCAACTTCCGGCCAGGACCGGAAGTGACAGCAGGCTCTCAGCTGTCATGGCTGAAAAGAGGAAAGTTTTGGGGCTTCCACTGCTCGTTTTGTTGATTTCTGTGTCTCTCCTGCATTTATTCATCTGCCCGTTCACCAAGGTCGAGGAGAGCTTCAACCTACAAGCTGCGCACGACATTTTATATCAAAGACTTGACTTTGACAAGGTAAGGAGCTGTTTTAGATTAATTTAGAGGATGTGCTAACAAGCTAGTTGTACACAACACCAGTCCATGGCATCATATTTATGTAAACATAAGTGAATATCTAACACAGATCACACTTACAATAAAACAGTTATTATATATTTAAAAAATACACCGATTTTATACTGTTATCGGTCGTAGACAAAGATATTGTTTGAATATTTAAAGCCTTACCATATATTGAGATATTTAAAGCTATAATTGTGCAATTTGAAGTTATTTTTCAATATTTAGTGCAAAAAATATGTAACAACAAGGAAGCTTGTACTGTTTGAGAAATGAAAAAGTAATCGTTCAGATCTATACAAAGTAATTTGACTGCTTTAAGAAATAGAACCTGTTCATGCGATACAATATATAACATAATATATGTGTGCTTTATTATTAACATATTAGCAAAAAATAATATATATTTCATATTTAAAATACTTTCCATTTTATTATCTCCAATCATACAGTATCAGGTTTACAGAACCGGTAATAGTATAAATCTGTAGCTTTCATCAAAATCACATGACACAGTCTTCATCAGAAGGCGGAAGTTACCTGCTTGTCAGGGTGAAAATGGTAATCTGAACATCTGCATCTCCATGACAACTGGGTGATCATCCGTCTCTTGCGGTCTTGAGACCATGTGACCAAAGCCCCAGATCAGCTACTAAATGGGCTGTTGTTTCCGTGTGACGAGCAAATAAAAAAAACTGAAGTGATAACCCATTTCCTGTGTGATGTTGTGGCTGCATTTGTGATGTATCTTCCGTGTTCCAGTATGACCACCATGAATTCCCTGGTGTCGTGCCACGGACTTTCCTTGGCCCCCTTGTCCTCTCCGTGCTCTCCTCCCCTGTTGTGTTTGTGTCCTCGCTGCTGGATGCACCCAAATTCTACACACAGCTGATTGGTAAATCACTAACATTTTACAACTCGCTACTCAAATAACTGTCACTTCAAACCATTTAAACATGAGTTGTTGTGATGTTTTGTTCAGTCCGAGCTTCCCTAGGATTCTGCGTTATCGGTGCACTGTGGCACATGCAGAAGGAGGTGAGGAGGCAGTTTGGCTCCACAGTTGCAGGGCTCTTCTGTTTGACATGTGCGTCACAGTTTCACCTCATGTTCTACAGCACCAGGACACTCCCTAATGTATTTGCACTGCCAATAGGTAAGACAAACCAGTATTAATCATCCAGAAACCATTTTGTTAATCTACAAATGATGACAGTAGGTTTTTCTTCCCAGTTCTGGTAGCGTTCACATCTTGGATGGCTCAGAAATATGGCCGCTTCATCAGCCTCTCTGCTTTAGTCATCATCGTGTTCCGGTCGGAGCTGAGCATCTTCATGGGTCTCATGTTGTTGATCTCACTGCTGAGCAGGAAGCTGGGGCTGCTACAGCTGCTTTACTACGCGGTTCCTGCCGGGATCTTGTCCCTGGGTGAGCGGTGAATGTACATTTTATAAATAAAGTTTAGCTTAAACGGAACATGCACAAAGATCGTTTTGATTCCTTTTGTTTCTGCAGCTCTGACAGTGGCTGTTGACTCCTTCTTTTGGGGGAAGCTCCTGTGGCCTGAAGGTCAAGTTTTGTGGTTCAACACTATTCTCAACAAAAGCTCCAACTGGGGAATATCCTTTTATTTAAACTTGTACATTCCCATTAACAAACTGATCAACTCTACATTTACTTCTTGCTTTAAATGAAAACCATCAAGGCTGATCTCAGCCCCTCCCCCCCGGGTTCTCCTTGACTCCTCTCCCCAGTAAACCTCCCCCTTTCTCTGGTACTTCTACTCTGCTGTGCCCCGGGCCCTGGGCTGCACGCTGCTCTTCGTCCCCCTCGGCCTCCTCGACAGGCGGATGAGGCTGCTGCTGTTTCCCAGCGTCGGCTTCATCCTCATCTACTCGCTGCTGCCCCACAAGGAGCTGCGCTTCATCATATATGTTTTCCCAGTGCTCAGTTTGGTGGCGGCCCGAGGCTGCTCTTTCATGCAAGTCAAAGCACTGAACCCCCCCCCCCCCCCCCCCCCAATGTTTACAGTGAAAAAATTAATATCATTATCACTTAATCAGACAAAGCTGATGTTTAGGATACAAAAGAAACAGAAGAGGAGGAGAAACCTGCTTTTCTTTTAGATGAAGGCTTCTGCTCATGTTCCTCATTTGTTTTTTCGTTTTTCCTGTTTGCTTTAGTCTGTGCAACTACCAGAAATCCTGGATGTACAAACTGGGCTCTGTGGTTGTGGTGGGCCAGCTGTTGATCAACGCAGCGTACTCTAGCATCTGTCTCTATGTTTCCCATCACAACTACCCAGGGGGCCGCGGGATGCAGGAACTCCACAGGCTGTTGCCGGCAAATGCAGGTTGGAGTCACTATCAGCTTATTTGTATTTGCAGGATCCGCCATATTACCAATAACATATATGAAATGTTCAAGAAATAAAATGGGCAAAGTGTGAAATCCTCGTTCTTTATCTTGGGTTACTTTTTCTGTTTTTGTGTTATTTTCAAGCTTTTGAATTGTGTGACAAACTGTTAGTTGTGCAGGAGACAATTAAGAATATTTTTTTTGATATTTGTTTTAAGAAATTGTACAAAGTCTTCGTTGTATAAAAAGTCTGTTATGTTTAATTCTTCCAGACGTGTTTGTTCATATTGACACCTACGCTGCTGAAACTGGAGTATCACGGTTCTTGGAGCAAAACAGAAAATGGAGGTCAGTGTTTATTATGTTGATCTCACGTCTGTCTTTGAATCTAATGCGAACAATACTGACATTTAATGCTTAATAATAATGACTTACTGTTTTTGAACAGATATGACAAACGTGAGGACATGAATCCCTCACACCCTGAAATCAAGATATACTCTCACCTGCTAATGGAGGCTGATGAAACCAAAATACATCAACTCCGGGACACTCACCAGCCTCTGGCCTTCTTAGAAGGTTACAGCAACACAGCCTTCAACGTGTTTCACTTCCCTCCAGTCAGCGTGAGACTGGAGAGGAAAGCTGTGCTAATGAAGAGGAAGACTGAAGCGAGGCCTCAAAGAGAGTGACTTTTACAGGAGTGCTGTGTTGGATAAGGACGATTATCTTGGTGACCAAATGTGACAGTTGTGGACCAGTGTTTTCACAGGTTATAATAGTATAGACTGGAATGTAAAGGGTATTTTTTCCAGATTAGTTTGTATTCCACTACAGATTAACTGCTAAAATGTGCTCCACGTGGTGAACATGTTGAATTGGAGCAATAATACTGTCATGCATCTTTTCTGGTGTTTCAAATATTCAACCAGTTGAATTAACCAATTCAACTGGTGCTAGTGTTCAGACTGGTATTAGAGTTGTTAAACACATGGATTGCAAGAAAAAATGCTTTCATATAATCTGAAAAGTTTATATATTATTTACCTCAGATTGTCATTTGTATATTGTGTTTTATGGCTGAATAAATCTGAATGTGAAGATGGTAACAATTAAAAGGCACTATGCAACTTTTTCTAACCTTTTAAAATAGCAGCTTTAAAATCAGTCCCACTCTGAATGATTGTTTTTGCTTCATGCAACTCTGGTGGGTGGATACAATCTCCAGTGAGAGATGTGAAGCTGATAAGTCACAGTTTCAATTATCAGAAACAGGCCGAAGTTCAGGAGTAGCGCTGAACTGAAGATCAGTTAAAAAGACTTAAGTTATTAGAAAAGTGTTTATTTCTGATATCAAGTAAGAAAACTTTTAAAATATCATGAATCCTCAACATAGTGTGTTTGTTACATAACATTTGTTGCAGCAGTTTTTGTGGTTCAGGAAGCTGGCGAAGTTCAGGAAGTGGTTAATATCCACCGTTCAGTTGTGTTTCAGTTCAGAGAGGGGGACTGTGCAGTCCACGAGTAACAACCCAGAAATCCCTATTTGTACAAATATCCTAAACCATATTAAAAAAAAAAATACACTGCAATTTTTCATAAGGAAAACCTTTATTTACAAATGACCACAAAATTTGCATGGTTCCAGTCTCAATGCTCAAACATTTATCAAATTAGGTTCAGAAGTCATTTCATATAAAATGTACAGTACATTGTTTTACTCAATAATAAACCCATAATTTAATCCCCTGGACATAAACTTAAATTGTGCTTAAGAGACAAATTGTATATTCCAAACAAACTCCTTATTCTGAAAATACAGCAATATTATACATGATCTTATTAAAAACATTTCACAAGTAAAAAAATGTTCTATTTCTAAATGACAGTACCATGAGCCACGAATTCACAATGAAAATTAAATAACATTAACTTAAAACATCTTTCAGTCACAGCATTTATTTTTGGACCATGTTTCCACTTGGAAAACAACTCTGCATCTATCGTTTATCCATAAAAATTAAAAAGCAACCTGACGTGATCCGCGCAATTTAACAAAAAGTATTTACAGCATCTTTGACCTGAAGTAGTTTTGGATAAGGCACAAGGAGAGAGTAGACACAGAACAGAAACGTCGATTTACAAGCAAACACATCATCATCATCAACCCCTACAGCTAGAAAAACCCTCCCTCCCTGATACACTTCTGACTGAGACTATTCATCACAACAGCTCCAAAGTGTTTCAACAGTAGTACACAAAATACAATAAAACCTCATCTGGCCTTTGCATTGAGACTCGATCAGTGTATAAATTGATATTTTACATTTTGCCCGACAGTAAAAAAAAAAAAAAAAACACCCCACCCATTTCACAGCTAAGCAACTTGGTCCTTGATAAAGGGTTTTCAAGTTAATGCTCAATAGTAATCAGTACTGAAAGTAGATCAGAGGGAGGTTGACCTTGAGGAACAGCAGGCCCTCCATGTTCTCCAGTAAATGTCTGGGCTGGTTTAGAGCATAGTTGACGCTCGCTGTGCTGAACAGTGTCTCTGCTGGGATGATGCTGGGGGGGCAGCCAACGTAACGGGCGGCTACTTTGGCGAGATCGGACCACAGGAACTTTTTCATGTTCCAATAATCGAGGGGGTCACAGCTTTGATCGAGTATGTCTTCCTCGAGGTACTCCAGCACCGCCAGCTCTGAAGACTTTGGCTTCTCCTCGTGTTTTATCTTTTGCCGAATGTCGGCCATCAGGGACCAGAGGTTGTCCCTGTTCGGGTGGGGGGCGTCGGAAGAAACGGGTTCCTCGTTGCAGCCGTTGGGCAGCGAAGGTTTCGCTGCAACTGAGGTAGACGAGGAGTCCAGCTCGCTGATCAGATCCTGCTTGAATCGCTCCGCCTCTTCCTCTGAGAACAGTGAGGTCTTGTATCGCGGGTCCAGCATGGTCGCCCAGATGTAGCGTGGGTCCTGCAGGGTTGTTGACATTTTGCTCACCATGGCTTCCTTTAGAGACTTGAGCATGTTGTCGATGCCCACAGTCTCGTCGAACAGCAGGTCTATCTTTCTGTTGAGGATGTGGGTGAGTGGTATGACTTGTCCCAGGGTGGCGGTGTGGCTGCTCATCTCCCTGCAGGCCACTTCAAACGGCTTCAGTGCATTGCAGACCGACAGCATCACCTCCCACTGATCGCAGCTGATGATTTCCCTGAAATTGCACTCGACCGACATCTCGTCGATCGCTGTCTTCTGCTCCACCAGCCGCTCCAGCATGAAAAAGGACGTCCGCCACTTCGACGGCACATCCTGGATCAGCTGGTTCTCCGGCAGCTGGTGGACCCTCTGCAGCTCAGCCAGCTTCTCCTTGGCCTTGGCCGAGCGGTGCACACGTTCACAGATCTTCCGTGCAATACTCAGCAGGTTCTGAACCATTCTCTGGCTCTTTATGGCTTCGCTAACAATGAGGTCTATGGTGTGTCCGAAACACTGCATGGCGACATGGCCATGGTCCTCCAGAGTGTTTCTGATGGTGCTGTTGTCTGTGACGGTGAACCCCTTTTTCAGCCCTGATGAGGTGATCCAAGAATCCCACAGATACTCTAGCTGCTTTGGGATGTCTTGCATATCGTTATCACAGTCTATTTGGGAGACATTAAGAAGAGCGGAGCAGTGGAAGTCCTGACCTTGGGGTCTGACACTTGACTCGTACGTCGCCCAGTGGGCGGTAAGGGTCAGGTATTCCCTCGTCTGGCTACTGACCCAAATACTAGTTGTGAAGTGGACGACCCCCCCCTCAGCCTCTTTCAGGTGGGTCAGCACCACATCCTTCACTCTTTCGTACATGTCTGGTATGGCAGTGCTGGTAAAGTAAGAAGAAGTTGGTAGAGAATACTGAGGCTGGAGGTTCTCGAGCAGTCGGTTCAGTCCAGCATTCTCCACCAGAGCTGATGGCTGAAGATCCAGTGCGAGCATTTCTGCGATAAGTTTGGTGATTTTTTTGGCAACCGGGTGGTGTTCATCAAACCTTTCAAGGTTCTGTTCCGTTTCGTAAACTGACGGGTCCACGAGCTCTTGTTTAACATGAACTGCAGCAGACGGCACATCACCTGAGATAGCATTGTTACTTTCAAGAACGTGTCCATGAAACCTCTGCATGTGTCTAAAGAGGCAGCTTGTGCCGAGGTTCGTAGTCTTTTTGCCTCTGCTAATTGTGCGGCTACAGTGCAAACAAACCACCTTGGTGGGGTCAGTGGGTGAAATGGAGAAATGGTTCCACAGTTTTGACGTCTTTTTGCTGAAAGCAGGCAGGGTGTGTGGCTTCTTCTCACTGGACGGGCTGTCAGTTCCTTTGGTTGAAACGCCGTCCGCTCCACTGAGACTTGTGAAGGGATGAGGGGAGGAAGAGTCCAGCTCATCTGTGCTTTTTTGGTTTTTGAGGACGTCTGGGTGGCGTCTCATGAGATGCCTCATCAGACAGCTTGTACCAAAGTCGCCCCGTTTCCCGCGGCTGATGACGCATGGACAGTAACGGCACAGTGCTTTTAACTGGTCTACCGGAGACACTATGAAATGGTGCCACACCTCGGATTTCACCCGTTTCATTATCTTCTTGTTTTGCTGGAAAACTGAGTGATCCTGATCGAGGCCGGCGCCCTCCGAGGGGGGACACGGGGAGGAGGTCAGGGGGCTATCTTCTTCTTGAATTTTGAAGGAGAGATTGAGAGAGGACTCCTGCCCTGAGAGTTGCATCGCCTCATCGGATTCCTCTTTTATATGCACACTTTCCTCCATGCTTTGGGGCAGCTCATTTGATATGGTTTCCGGTGACGAGGGAAGAAGGGGGGATTCTTTTTTCACCTCGAGTGAATCCTGCAGTTGTGTGCGAGACAAAAGTGAGGGCGGGTTTGTGTAGGGTGGGGGAATGTGATTTCCCTGGCCGTTCTCCTCGATCACAACCTCTTTGTGGGCCCTCCACATGTGACGAATGAGACAGCTCGTCCCTAGATCTTTCCCGTTTTTCCCCCTACTGAATTCATTCATGCAATGGATACACACTGCTTTTGAATTGTCCACAGGCGACAGGTAGAAATGTTTCCATACAGCCGATCTCCGACGAGAGCTGGAGCTTTTTGGGGTGCCGGGAAGACGCTCGGCTCCTCCGTCCGACATGTCCTCGAGGTTGTTGTCAGTGGAATGTGAGGAAGAGAGCGTGCTGCCGACGGTGTCTGTGTCGACGTACGGCTCGAGTTTTGGTTCTACTTTGGGTAACACTTCTTTGGATGACAGGTCTGAGTTCTCAGCTGAGGAGGTGGACGGTGAAGTGTTCTTTGAGGCAGAAGTAGTGACGCTGTTAGCCAAGTCTCCGTTTTTTGGTGAGTTTGGGGAGGCAGGTGTGAAGGAGGAGGCGAGGGAGCCGGTCAGACTGTTCGAGGAGGCGTCTGCTCCTTCTTGTAATAGCACAGTGGGGTGAGCCCTTCGCACGTGCCTCATCAAGCAACTTGTGCTGAGGTCTTTCTCGTTCTTTCCCCGACTGAACTCTTTCATGCAGTATAAACAGATTGCTTTGGTACCGTCTCGTGGCGATATGCAGAAATGATTCCAGGCAGGAGATTTCTTCCGCGGGTTGGAATGACTCCTCATGGACGACAGAAGGCTCTGAGTGACAGCGTCCATGGCAACATCATAGAGGCTTGAGTAGCCGCTTAGTAACGTACTGTAGTCGTCACCGTCTCTCGATACAAAAGGGCCAATTGAGCTACCAAACGCTAGCCTCTCGTCATCCTGGGTCTCCTCCTCCATTTCAGTTGCATCCCCCATGTCCTCCTTGATATGTTCGCTTGCTTCATCAAGGTTGTCAAACTGCTCGTCCTCTGCGTTGTCCTCGGTTTCAGTGTTTAGGCCTTTGTTTGAAAAAGTGGGGGAGCCTGGATCAGTCTCTTTTGCATCGTCGGACTCCACCTGTTTGTCACCCTGAGAAGATAGACTGGGAGAAGGGGGAGCGTCTTTATCCAGTGTTATGGAGGAGCAAGCAGGGGACGTTGCATCAGCCGTGTCACAAGGTTTAAGGGTGTAGGATTTGAACACGTAGCCGTCCTGGCCCTCAATTTTCAGGCAGGTCCCTTTGGCCTCTCTTCGTCTAGTTTCTATGGTTCCATTGGGTTCACTGACCATATCCATATCCATGTCCTCGCTCATGTGTGACACCTCTTCCTCCCCGTCCATGGCTGCAGCCCAATGGTTTCTGTAGAATGGTCAGGTCTGCGTTGTCAAACGTAATCACCTCCTTCAGGTGCAGTCATCGATACAGCAGCGCTCAAGCAGGCGTTCTAATATGCGTAGGGCTCTCCAGGACACAGGGTGCCTGCTTGTCGCTCTCCATTTATGACTGAAGCTGTTCCACCTCACCGCACACGACCTAGAGAGAGGGAGAGAGAAAAATGTGATTGTTTTAAAAAGGAGCAAGACTCCAAAAACAGGTAATACAGGTAGTTTGAGAACAACAGATCCGAGCAGGCCGCTTAACTTTTATTCTTATTATCTCAAACTAAACAGACTTTAATATAACACTGGGTTTGGTTGGTGTGTAACATTACAATTCCCACTGTAAAATGATGTCATGAAACTTTAAATGCGATACCGGCCACTTTGATTTGCCATTCGGTGATAGACATGGAAATGCCTGAATTTGCAAGCGGATGAGCACCGCCCGGACCGAGTGTTACTTTTGGCCTCAGTGAGACTCATTACCAGGTGCCTTGACAGAGTCAGTCCAGTCACTCTGGGAGCAATTTGAATCACAATAGGCCCGTGCTCGTCCCAAACGCGCCGCCCTCTAAAGCTGTATGCAAATCCATTCACTGGAAGAATTATGTTTCGACGAAATGACTGTTTACTTTGAATTTTCCCACATGCCATTGCAAATTTTGGGACAATGCTTGTCTATACATGCTCTATAACACCAGCCACCTTCCACCTAACACATTTGATTATTTTGGATACATACATGATAAATCTTTAATATACTAAATGTAGATTTTTGAAAATAGGTAATTTTGATAAAACACGTTAAGCAGCTGCTGTTATAAACCATTGAAATACACGGAGGTTGGGGTTAGAATAAAATTGAGAAATATGTTTTTCAGTTTTCAGTGACTCACGTTGTTGCACACTGCTACTGCTAGCATTGGTTTCAGAGAAGTGATTTAAACACTTATACTAACCTCACTTACATCAAAACTAGAAACGAGACAAATTTGAAATATAAAAATAAAACAGAGGGCAATTCAACAGCACCAAAATCTAAAGCCTACACAATGACCAATGAGTAGAAATAACACCAGCTCAAATAAAAAAAGATATCATGATCGTCTAAATGACAGAAGGATTTATTGCAGGCTGTTTAGACTGCATTAGTGTTCACTAGGTACACATAATAAACCGGTCCTTGGTTAGATAATATGTGTATCTTGTGCCTCGATGGCCGGTCATTCACAGGCTGAGGGATCAGGTCAAGTGTGGTTATAACAATTGTTCAAAATAAAAATATGTTCAAAGTCATCAATATCCAGCAGAGATATATTAAGATCGTCCCAACACTTGTTTTCAAGACCATAACAGTATATGCTGGTATTGCACAACATATAGGTTGTGTGCCTACAAGCCACCTCAGCTCTGAGATCATTAGCCCGAGTAAACAAGTGTCCCAAACCACGCCAACTTGGAGTAATCCATAACAAATAATCGTCTATCGGGCTAAATGTGAGCTCGGTTATTTGGTAACAAGACCGATGGTGTTCTCGATCTTCAACTCGAGTTCGGATCCACGAAAAACAAGCAGCCGTTTCCTGCGCGGTCGGACGGTGACAGCCAGTTTTCCGGGTTTGGCTGAAGTGCTAAAGGCAGGAAGATGCGAGAGGACAGCAGAAAATAGCCACCGCTGGCTAGCTTACATGTTCATGCTAACGCCAAAGGTTGTGAATGTGTGGCTTCACGCCGGATTTCTTCCCACTCTCACTGAACCACACGAGCCGTTTAAACTCCAGAGAGCCTCCTCACAATATCACAATCACGTTAGAATGAAACACAGCATCCTGATCCGCTTCCTCGCGAGTAAACACCACGGTGGCTACCCTGATGCTAAATGGGCTAGCCGCGAGGCTACTAAACACATTAAAAACAACGCGCAGGAACAGTAGTGGTGTCACATGGATCCACAGCAGGGATATTACAGCTAATGTAACTTCTTCAACTGTCCCGCTAACGTCCGGCTGACCCGAGTAATCGCGTTTAGCCCGTTTCGGACCGCACCACGACAGCTAGCTGGTTAGCTGCCAGCTAGGCCACACACAGGACAGACGAGCTAACCTGGCGAGGCAGAACCAGCCGAGGCGACACGACCCACACGGGATCAGAATCAGACCAGCGCTCAGCACGACGGCCCGGCCGAACCAGGCCCGCCCGGGACGCCAACGAGAGCCCGGTGGACTTACCGTGGTGTGTGGCGGTGGGATGGCCGGGTTTGTGGCCCCGAAACGGTTAAATCTGACACATTTGATTGATCCGGAGCGGGGTTCACTTTGTTGCTTTTGTCTCCTGGTCTGCGAGCAGCGGTTCACGTTCGGCCGGAGCAGCTCCACACAGCGTCGGACGGAAGGAACATGTTTTAGTGATGTCACCGGGAGCTCCAGTGTCAGACCCACATTCACACAAACTATTAACTTTAATTTAAACTGTCACATTACACCACTATCTACTTAGGACCTTTAACTTTCTATTATTAACAGGACAGACCCAAATACGTATAAATATGTAACAAGCCACGTGTTTTCATATTAACAACAACAGATCACAATAAATAAAAATAATTATGGATGGGGCTTTATTTTGTATTTAACTTATATTTTCGATATTTTCCAACCGAATTGCATTTATTTAAAAGTGAAGTAAATAAAACCAATGAGGCTAGAGTATTACCCTGTTTCCACAAAGTATTATATTATCTCTTATTTTGCTTATTTAAAACATGTAAATTAAATGATCATATTTGGGGTTGGGATATTATTCTGTATCTGTGAACTATTAACTAGCTTGTTTATTTAAGTTTTGATTTGTTGCAGTCGAGGTTTTAGTTTGCATTTTAGGCGAAATACATTGATTTAAAAAATAAATGAAAATATAATAATGGAGACGGGCGTATTTATTCTGCATCTGTTTGTTATAGTTTATTTCTTCACAATTATACTGGTAGCTTTACTTTGCAATTTTAACCAAATTGAATAAATAATAAATAAATAAAATAAAATTAACAAGTAGCCCAGGGACAGAACGAATACGGATTTAAAAAAAGAAGAAGAATAGAATACAAATAAAACAGAACAAAACAATAAAATACTGAACAATATTAAGAGCGAATAAATGAATGTTGCGTTCAAGGTCATCCCGGGGAAACGGTATTTTCTGTGTTTATAAATCTCAACAAACAATGCACTATGATTGTATCACGAACATGATGCTGCTGACAACCGACGGTGTCTGGTGACCTGAAGGACACGGCGAGGCTGAACCCTGGGTGGGGCTGGCCACTCGTCTTCCTGCTGCGTGCACGTCAAACACAACTTATAGCACAGAAACACACACATCCCCGTTAAAACCCAGATCCGATGGTTGTGTTTTATAAAGCAGCTCGGCGCACAGAGAGCTACCACACAGAGACACACAGTCCCCGCAGTGATCGGAGCCCCGTGTGTGTCTGTGTGAGTGGGGATCGACATATAGTCAATGCATCGATCGTGTGACAGATGGGCCATTGTGTGGGAGCTACGACTCGACACTAAACATGACCTCCAGCGTCACACGTAGAGAGCGGAGCGTGCGGGTGGGAGTTGTCTGCTGGAAACGCATTGTTGTGTTGGGGGATGAACCGTCCGTAGAGCCGCTGCTGCTGCTGCTGCTATCCGGTCGACCGCGGCTAGCGAGTGGCTCTAGCCCCTGAATGGTCCGCGAAGCAGCCCGCCGTGCAGTGCCTCTCAGCGGGAACCCACAGGCACCACAAAGGCCCGGTTCTCTTTTCGCTAGCAGCGGTGAAGTCCCCCAGCTCCACCCGTTGGATGAGAACACTGTGTGCGGGTACAGAGCCACTTAGCAGGCCCGCTCCCCTCTGCTTTGTACGGCTGCTGGCTAGCTCCCCTCCTCCTCGGCTAGCAAAACTGTTCGTGCACCCGAGGTACGTGCTTTGGTTCATTTGCCCCTTTTACTTCACTGCTCGAACAAATGCTTCCACGAGTGACATGTTTAACTCCACACACTTGGTTCGACTTTACTAGCGGTCGCACAGGGAGAACTCTTATTTTTCTTTGACGCCATTTGCTCCGTCTGCGAAGGGGGAAGCTAGCGCCACTCGCTAGTCAGCAGGCTAGCTAATGTTTTTGTTAGCAATTGGGCCACTTTGGACTGCTAGGCGGGTCGTAGGAACAGAACAGGGGGCGATTGCACCTCTGCACCAAACGGGCAAGTGCGAACTCCTGCACGGTGTGATCCAGATAGCACGGGGTGGCCGCCTCCCACCGCGGTTAAATGCCCCAGACACCAGTGTGAGTCCAGGAGCTGGCTAACAACACCACAGCTCATCACAGAGTTATTCACCAGGGCTAGAGGCATCAATGGAAGTTGCCCCTTCCCTTTCCTCTCTTTGTCAGCTGAGTTTTAAACTATCATGCACTCAGATCACTTGTTGACAGTTTTTTTTTTATAGTTCGGTTCTATAGTAGAATCAGTTTCTGTCTTGTGTAAAGCTGATGTGTTATCATAGCAAAGGTACATTAAGCAAGCTACAATATGTTTTAGAGTATTTGTTATCTTACTGAAGGTTATGCATTGTATTTACAGTCTTTATTCATGATTCTGAGCCATGTTGTGCACACATTTATCACCTCATATTATATTTTGCGCTGTGCCAAGTGGAAGTCTATGTCTTTAGCAAATTGCCACCACACAAGACTGTATCTCTGTGTCTTTTGAGTTTCTTCACCCTCAAAGTGCAGCTACTCTTGTTTTATCCGGAGACCTTTTCAAACATTAACCTCAGAAAACAGGGTCCAGACGCTC
This sequence comes from Platichthys flesus, assembly GCF_949316205.1. Lineage (NCBI taxonomy): Eukaryota > Metazoa > Chordata > Actinopteri > Pleuronectiformes > Pleuronectidae > Platichthys > Platichthys flesus. Next base: position 7,517,048 of record NC_084967.1, on the reverse strand, counting down.
TCTGGACTTTCTCACTTATTAAGAACGTGGCAGGAGCATGTCCATGTCAGATGCATTCACAATAATAGTAAAACCGAGGAGTGGTTTCTTGGTAGAGGATGCAGGAGGCAGGACATGATTTTTAAATGGCACTGTAGTAAGCCTAATGTTGTTGTTTACAGCTGGCGTCAGCCCTCATCACCAAAAGCCCTTGAATGTCCTGGTCTTTTCAAGTGGAGGCATCTTTGTCAGTGTCTTCTACGTTCACTGATACAGGCCACAATTTACAAGACCATGTGAACTGATTTGAGCACTAATGCTTGCAGTGTGAATTCAGTGTTTGAAATTACATCAGCACGCCCAGTTCTAAGGAGATTTTCCTGCTGCATTCACACATGGTCTTACTTAGATATTTCATAAGGGGGCTGGCAGGAATAGTGCTGACTCAGACATTTGTGTTCTCACACACAGCCCCTCTGGATAACCTCAGGTAAATGTCTGGAGCTCAGTGCGTGTCAATACTTGACCCCGGACAAAATACATGTATGCAGATTTCTAACTGTGCCGCTCCCCACTCTGTCTCCACAGCAACACGGAGCATCAGGATGAAGAAGAAAGCTCGGCAGCACCGGGTCGCGGTGCCGCAGAGGCCATCATCTCCCATCATGCCTTCCCCCAACAAGCAGATCCTGACTTACGCCCAGGCGCAACGCATAGTGGAGTTTGACATTGATGGCCGCCTCCATCGCCTCAGCGTCTATGACAGGCTGGACGTGATCTCGGATGAGGACCCCATGGCGCAGGAAATGATGGAGTGCACCAGTAATAAAGAGAATGCTGAGAAACCACAGCAAGTCCTCCTGAGGTCAGTTCGATTAAAAAACAACCAGGAGAAGAGAAACGCTGCACTGGGCATAACTAGTCAAGGAGAAGGGGCTGGGCAACAGGCCAGCGCCAATGTCGGCCCAAAGCTTCCCGAGCCAAAGTTCCGTGCAGTGGAATATAACCTTCCAGCAGTTCCTAAGCGTCCAGCCACGTTTTACAAATACATAGAGAAAACCGAGGAAGAGTTAGATGAGGAAACAGAGTATGACATGGATGAGGAAGATTACGCTTGGCTAGAGTTGGTGAATGAAAAACGGCGAAGCGAAGGAGCCAGCCAGGTCTCCCACAATGTCTTTGAGTTCCTTGTTGACCGCTTTGAGAAAGAGCTGCACCTGGAGAGCCTGGATCAAGGCTGTGAAAAGCAAGCCGCCATCGACGAGGACGCTGTCTGCTGCATCTGCATGGACGGCGAGTGTCACAACAGCAATGCTATTTTATTTTGTGATATGTGCAACGTTGCTGTGCACCAGGAATGTTACGGTGTGCCCTACATTCCCGAGGGCCAGTGGCTGTGCAGACACTGCCTCCAGTCTCCGACTCGGGCGGCAGACTGCATCCTTTGCCCCAACCAGGGTGGAGCGGTGAAAAAGACGGACGACGACCGCTGGGGCCACGTGGTGTGTGCCCTCTGGGTCCCGGAGGTCGGCTTCTCCAACACCACCTTCATCGAGCCCATCGACGGTGTCAGCCACATTCCTCCGGCCCGCTGGAAGCTCACCTGCTACCTCTGCAAGGAGAGAGGTGTCGGGGCGTGCATCCAGTGCCACAAAGCCAACTGTTACACTGCCTTCCATGTCAGTTGTGCCCAAAAGGCAGGCCTCTTCATGAAGATGGAACCCATCAAAGAGGTGACAGACACAGGGCAGCCTACGTTCTCTGTGAAGAAAACCGCCTACTGCGGAGCTCACACACCAAGTGGGTGTGTGAGGAGGCCGCTTACAATCTATGATGATGCCAAACCCAAAAATGGACTATGTAGGAAAATGGACAAAGGGAGAGCCGCTGGTAAAGGGCATTCAAAAGGAAAGAAAAAGAGTAAGAGTAAAAAGCCTGAGCCTGAAGTTGAAAGTGAAGCTGCAACGCCTGCTACTGTGCCTACATTTCCTGCTCACAGGTACACACAAGATTTAACTTGTTAATAATGGATGTGTTGTGTGTTGTATTTGGTTTGGTGTCCCATATGTCACTGGCTAATATTTGCTTTCCCCAGTGATCTCTTCACATGCATTTGCTCTGTGTCAACTGCTGTCTAAACTGTTTGGAGCTGTGACGTGTGATGTTTCTCTGAAAAATACAATCAAATGTAACCAGCCACAGATTCTGCGGTCGACTTCACTGATAAAACTCTGGCAGCAGCAAATAACATTGAGTGTTTGAGATTAGATGTGTGGCTCTGTCTCCCTGGTTCTGTCCCTCTAATACCCGTCTTCTTTACTCCTCCAGGTTACAAACAATTCTCAACCAGGTGTCAGTCCAGAAGAAGAAAGCTTTTGTGGAGCTGGTCCTAAATTACTGGACACTGAAGAGGCAATCTAGGAACGGGCTTCCTCTCCTGAGACGCCTCCAGACAAGCCTGCAGTCCCAGAAGAATGCACAACCGGTTTGTTCATCTGTCAGTCAACCCCGGAAGACTTTCAGTCTTCATTTTGCCTCTTTACCAAAGTACCAGTAGTTTGTAGAACTTGAAGCATGTTTATTGATCGTCCACTATCTTCACACATTTGGTCAAGCCTATGCAGAAGTTCTGTCAAGATATTTGATAAAGTATGTATAAATGCCTGTGTCTGCCTCAGTTGGCCATAAAGTATTATACGAGCTTTCTCTGAGGAAAAAATGTGTTTGCCCTGAAACATGTATATATTATGCAAGTAGTTTCGTGTTCCGTTCCATTCCTGAATGTGCGTTTCATTTTTATTTTAATGTCTTCTCCAGAAGCAGAATGAGGAGGAGAGCAGAACATTAAAAGACCAGTTAAAGGAATGGCACCGACTCAGACACGACCTGGAGAGGGCCCGGCTGCTGCTGGAGTTAATCCGCAAGCGGGAGAAGCTCAAGAGGGAAGAGGTAGAAGTGGATGCATGGATAGAGTCGACGGACTATGTTACTACTTGTCGGAGAAAATCCGCCTAATAAAAGAGTTTTCCTTTTGTGCTGTGTTGTAGATGAAGCTGCAGGAGACTCTCCTGGAGATGCAGCTCACTCCCTTCAGTATTTTGCTCAGAGCTCTGTTGGACCAGCTTCAAGCTAAAGACCAGGCCAAGATCTTCATCCAGCCAGTTGATCTTACTGAGGTGAATTAACCACAGAATTATTTTTCCTTTGCATTCCACAGATACTTCCATATTGCTGCTTACCAAGTTTCATATTTCAGAATATGTGTTTTTTTGTTTGTTACTGAAGCAAGTTGTACATCGGTATTGAGGTGCAGAATTCACAGTGTCCTCCTTGTAAATATCAAACCATTGAGCTTCTGGACGGACATAGCTGACTTTAAAGGTTTTATAATTCCAAAAGGAACTTTGTCCTTCTCTGTAGCTATTAAAAGTTACACCCGCATCACAGAGCTGCACCCAAACACATCACAGAGGTTATCACTGCCGGCTCCACGCCACAAGATCTGATCTTTGTGAGCCAGGATATCCACCCCCGCTCCGCTCAGTGTCGCAATGGAATGTGTAACATGAGACCGAGGTCTTACGGCAGAGGATGCCGGTTGTAAAACCCGTCGGATGTGTGGCGAGACAAGCCCGGCTAGCTCAGTCGGTAGAGCATGAGACTCTTAATCTCAGGGTCGTGGGTTCGAGCCCCACGTTGGGCGCTGTTCTTTTCTCTGAATTGGATCACGTTACTCTTAAAATCATAATTTGATTTGTTAGTTTTGCATCTGTAGAAATGTCTGTGGTTAATGATCCTAATGAAGTTCAAAACTTTTAATATTTTGCTAAAATATGGAATTGTATTGTTCTTATTGAATCTCTTAAGATGCAATTGTACAAGCTATAAAGGATTCATGCACAGACATGAAGGAATTTATATGCTTTACTACAATGTTTCCCAAATTTAGAGAAGTGGCCCATTGGTGGGCACTGGAGGTATTGCAGGTGGTTCTCAGCCTGGGCTATAAAAACTCTTCTTTCAGCAAATTCATTAAAATGTGCATTGTTTGTTTAAATATTTTAATTAAAAATACATTATAATATATATATCATAAGGTAGGATTTGTAATTATTTGATTTGATTATTTCAATCATTGATTAAGATTAATTTTAGAGATTAAGATGCATTTATTAGTCCCAAACACATGCACAGACATGCAAAGGCACACTCATGCAGGTAGGGAAATTTAACCTCTGCTTTTGACCCATCTGGTGTAGGAGACACAGAGCAGTGATAGGATTATTATTTCTTCTTCCATCATATTTGTATTCCGTCCACTTAGGTGCCCGACTACCTCGACCACATCAAGCACCCAATGGACTTCTCCACCATGCGGCAACGCATAGACGCCCAGGCCTACAGCAACTTTCAGCAGTTTGAAAGCGACTTCAATCTCATAGTGGAAAACTGCATGAAGTATAACTCAAAGGACACCTATTTCCATCGGGCCGCTGTTCGTCTCCGAGATCTGGGTGGGGCCCTGCTCAGAAAGGCGCGTCGTGATGTGGAGAAAATCGGCTTTGACGCGGAGAGCGGCATGCATCTAGCAGAGGCTCCGGAAATTAAAACATCAACATCCTTTTCCTGGGAGGACGGTAAGGGCAGCAATAAAGATGCATATCTCTGTGATACTTCCAGGGCAAGGAATATTCATTAGATGTGTTTAATGCTTTCCTTAGTGGACCGCCTACTTGTACCAGCCAATCGGGAGCACCTGCCTCTGGACAAGCAGCTGCAGCAGCTACTGGAGAAGTTTGACCTGACCTGTGGCATGAAGTCCAGCCCCTCCCGCAGCAAGCGAGTCAAGCTCCTCAAGAAGACCATCAACGACGTGCGCAACGAAATGAGCCTAAAAAGAGTCGTACCCTCCCACCGCCACCACTGCTCTTCCTCAACCACTCCCTCCACAGCCACATCCTCTTCATCGGCTCCCTCCCACCCAGAGACGGGGAGGCCTCAAGAAGAGAGACCGAAGTCCAACGGACATTTTCCAGATGATGACAGTAGGTTTGAATTCATTTTGTGGTTGACTCTGTGCTGGTCATCCAGCTTCCTTCTCTTTTAAAGAGAACCAGATGCCCTCAATATCCTGAAACGCATGTCAGAGATTAGCCCCCTACCCCAGACATGACCTCGTAAGAGCAAAACGGTCGAATAACATAATCATTCCTAAATGTGGATGAAACATGAGTGTTGTTGTCATTGTTGCTTTCAGCGCTCTAACTTTTGACTGGTTCCTGCCTCTGATTTGCTGCCCATATCTCCGACTTGTTTAGGGATTTGAAGAGAATGAAATGGGGATTAAATCAGATTATCAGGCTACTACATAGTGTAATTATTATAAATCCCTGCCCTGTTGTACAGAGGTGAGCATCTGCTCGTTGGGTAAATCTGCTAAAGTAAACAGTGCTGTTCTTGTTATTTATTCATTTATTCCCTAAAACCAGAAACAAGTGCGTAAAATCCATTATAAACATGTTTTAACCTAATTAACCCCATTTAATAGAAATAGGGTTATTAGTGCAAATATGATCTGTGATAGTCCAGCTGAAGTTTTTCAGTGACATTTGCACACTCCTAAGATTAAATTAAATTAATTGAAGCAAAATGCCAGCTATATGTAAACCATCAAACCATCCTGCTCACATTTGTAAACAAGGTCATAAGAAAGTGATTGTTCAGCTTCACCCGCTGCGTCAATGCAGACGCTTCCTCGAGCCTCAACCTGCAGCGCTCGCTGAGTTGCATTAAGTCGGCTGAAGACGGCATTAGAAGTAGCTAGTGGAGGGGAAAGAAAGAAGAAAGTCATTTTGTTCTCATTTTTTATTCATTAAAGTGCCTCAGTGTTATGCTAAACAGGCCCTAGTTTGACTTACATGACAAACCCGAAAGCCAAATGATGTGATGCCGTGTCAGCGTTTCTGCAAACACAAGGACTAGGTGGATGTTACAGCACAGCACTGTGGGTCATTCTTTGGTTTTTGTCACAGGCTTTTGTTGAACTTGTTATATTTTGTACTTTTTATGAACAGCTTTCTACTATTCTTCCAAAAATACTTCTGTAGTTTGTCTGTACGGTCAATGCTTTACCAAGAAACATCTGTCTGTAGATCATAAAACAACTTTGCAGCACTAATCTAAACCTAAGAAGAGTTGAACCTGCTGCTGAGGCCCCAGAGTCCCCTTATGAAACCACATTTTATTGATGTCTCTTCTCCTCCCTCACAGGTGACAAGTGTCTTCCTCCCAAACTGGAGCCTTCAGACTCCATACCCCCCCATATCCACTCAGACACAGACCCCGAGCCCCCCACCCTCAGACCAATCGACGACGGCCCAGATTGCGATGACAAGACTCTCTCCAAGCGAGTCAAGTTTGACGCACAGATCCCGGACCTACTCTCCTCCACACCACGCCTCAACGGCCACTCGCACGATGGCCTCCAAAACTCTTTGCTGGACGGAGACGTGAGCGTGGTGGCCACGTCGACTCTCGCCCAGCCCACACGGACAGTGAGCCGCCGGACAGCCGTGCTCTTCCGCAAGTCGAAGGCCGCCAGCTCCCACAAGCCCCAGCGGAGCAGAGACGAGGGGGGTGACCGCGTCAGCAGGAAAGATGTCCAGAGGGAGGAGGAGGAAGACGAAGATGGCGCGCAGCTGGGTTCCCAATCCTTCCTGTCTGTGGTCATACCCAGGCTGGAGACGCTGCTGCACGGCAAGAAGAGGAAGAGAAGCGGCAGCGGAGACAGCGAGGAGGAGGAGGAGGAGGGGGGAGAAGAGGGGGAGCATGAAGAGGACGGGGAGTCTCCCATGAAACGGCTCGACACTGGTAAGAAGTGAACAGAGAAAAATATCCTGCAAAAAGTTTCGGTCTGACCTTTCAGGTTCTCAAGCGTTTAAAGAATTGTCCCTACTTACACCTGCTTAAATCAGTTTTGCTTTACGGCCAACTGCTCAAACCGGATGTACAAATGTGCCACAGCGCCACAAACAAATTCCAAACTTCAGTAAATAACCACCTGTGGATACTTCCTCATCTGTTCTGAGTTTGACTGATCATCCTGTTGCACACACACACACACACACATATATATCAACATGTGGCTCAGGCTCATTGTTATATTTCTATAATTTGAAAGGAATTTACATAATATGCTGCTAGTGATTATTTATTGTTATTGTTGTATGTGTATGTATTCCCTTTTATATCATTAATTTCTATACTCGTACATTTCTGTATTTCTCTCTTATATTTCGACACGGTTTCATAAATCTTAAGGACTCGTATTGTAATTCAGTTGTGTCTGCAGCCGCACAGTGACGACCAAGACTCCTAGTGTTCTCCCCTGTGCGCCCTCAGGTCTGTCGAGTGGTTTCCTGGAGGTGGAGGAGGAGAAGGAGCTGGAGGAACCCAGTCGAACCAGCAGACCTGTGGAGCCACGAAGACGCTGTGCCTCCGAGTCCTCCCTCTCCTCGTGTAGCAGCTTGCCAGGAAGCACCAGGTAATCCATCAGATAAAGAGAAACAACTCCTGTCATCACTGAGGAATTGGCAGCAAAACACAAAGGAAGAAGCTGTGAATAGTTTACCACTGGCCCGGTCGATGCAGGTTGTTCACACGTACAGATTCAAACATTCACTTGGATCAGACCTGGGCTTTGCAGCTCCGCGCCTCCTGCTGAGCTCGACAGACTCCAAATGTGCCCAGCCTCACTGCAGGGCGGAATTTAGAAGAGGTGAATATCCTAGGATGCTGTGCAAGTGTAAACCAGGCAAGGCGGAAGTACAATCATCTGGATTCCAATGGAAGTGTATACACAGTTGTTTAATGCTGAACTCCACTGCGTGAACTTTAAACGAGTTTTAAAACTTTAAATAAATGAGGGAAAGTTGATGGCTGCAGGTCTCCATGTCTATAAGTAGTTAGCGAGACATAAAGACACTGTAAAAACAAATCTCCCCTGGTGTAGGTCTGTGAGGTTGTGGCAGAGAATTCAAGTAACCTACACAACACAACACACAGAAATACAGATTCACAAGAGGCCAGATCCAGTCAGCTGCTTTAAAGCTGTTCGTCCAACACTTTGCACACTCAGTCATGGCACCTGAAGTTTCCTTTCTGTACCTGACCTCTGTTCTGTGTGTTTGTCTTGTTCCCAGCACCATTCTCAGTCTTCCAAAATGTGGGAAGGGAAAACCTGCCTTGGTCCGGAGAAACACTGTGGACGATAAGAGCGAATTAATCGCCTGCATCGAAACCGGGAACTTTGCAAAGGCAGCACGCATCGCTGCTGGTAAGTTGTGTGAAAACAAACTACATGTATAGGGAGGGAGGGTTAACATTTTTAGATACAGATCTATTTTATTAAAAGAAATAAATATTATTATAAAGCTCAATAAAGTGTTTTCTTGTGAAATATTTCCATTTAATTGATGATGGAATTCTGTTCTTTATTGCTCCACACCGACAATTGAAAGATACCAGGGGTCGATAGTCAATAGTAAAGCGCTATAGACGGTTTTTAACATTCAATAAACATGTTTTACAAAGAGCCATCGAATGTTGTTATTAAGATATTTATTTCCTGCAGTTTCTTATTGCATTTCAGCCAAAATACACACAATGTGATAAGGATAATAATGATTAGTCAGTTATTGGATCAATCGAAAATTATTCTGCAAGTGTCTGAAACTTTTCATTTCAACCTACTCTGTGATGACAATGATGTTAATAAGAAGACAAATACAAATTTAAATAATGAATAGGCAAACAAGGCATTAGAGTGAATGGGAAAAGACAAGACAGAGACACTCTTTTTATCATTTGCAATTGTGCCGTTGTTTCTCTCCAAACCCTAACCTTTATATGAGATGTCAAGTTGACAGTAAAGAGGCAGCACAGTAAGGGGCGGTGTGTATCTCCAGATGTCAGCAGGTTCTGTAAATGTTAAAATGCCTCAAATACCAAGCAAACAACCGGAGAATTGGCTTTTTATTTCCTCTGGCTTCAATATGATTTTCCTCTTGAAAACACTTATTCGAATGAACTTGCGGACACCTGGTGTTCAGACAAGAACACAAAGCAGGGCTGGAAATTCAAAGCAACCACCAGCCAAATTCTCTTTTGGCTGGACTTTTTTGGCAGTGACCGGCGAGTCTCTGCACCTCGGCACGTAACCAGTCAGCATCTGGAGAGGCTCCCCTCATCTAAAGTCCACATTTGGCTGATTAAACGACACTAATGGCTGATAAATATCAATATCTGTCGGTCACCGCCGGCCGTACCGTGTGCTCCTGCACTTTAAAAGCATGGCTGTAGGAAATGTGTCTCTCTGTGCGTGTTTGAACCCACACTTAACTTTGTCTGGTGTTGTTCCCGCTTCCATAGAGGTTGGCAACAGCAATATCTGGATGCCCGCTAGTGCTGCAACCGTTACATTGGAACCCTTAAAGCTAGTTTGGGCCAAGTGTAGTGGATACCCTTCCTACCCCGCCTTGGTGAGTGCTCGTGGTCCTTTCACTCCGATGTTCTGTCGTCATCGCTTCTCTATGTGGGAGGTTGAAACCTGACTCTGGCTACGTTTACATGGACACTAATATTCAGACTGTTGACCTTATTCAGAATCAGACATAGTTTCCATTATGATGGTTACATGAGTTTCTATTCTATTCATATCCCTGTTTTCGGGAACCCACAGATTTGTTGAATGGGACAAAGACGACAAACAGCATCATCTTCAATTGTTACCTTGTCGTCTACGGTGGAGAAAACAAAACACTTCCACAACAGAACATCTCTGGCTTACTTCACTGAAAGGTCAAAGGGTCAAGCTGATGATGAGCACCCTTTGCTGGATCAGACGGCTTCAAGACCTTATATTTTCAATTCAAACAGATCATTAAATACGAAATTTCCCCCCAATGTTGGAATAAGTGTTAAAATTTCAAATAAAAGGTGACAGCCATGTCTGGTTAAAATGATACCGAACATATTCTAAATATGATTTCCATCATTACGTCCAACTTTATTTATCAACTTATTCCTCCAGTTTTAAAACTCAAACCTTAAATTTTTATATACGATCATTTATATTTTTTTGTACACCATTTTGCCATTTCCTTATTTTCTAATTTTGCAAAAATCGTTAACTCCTTTTTATTGTTCAATTTTGCTCAAAACCAGTTCATGCGTCTTCAAGCAGTTGGTAAACTGTTGATGTCGTTGCCCTGAAAACCCCAATAGGTTATACTGCAATTAATACGTATACATGTTTACGTAATTTCACTAATGTCCAATTACCACATATGTCTTGATTTGATATTATTTACCCTGAGTATGACCTTATTCATCGAGTTAATCAGGAAATGCTGTTTATATCAGAATGGGGGTGTCCATGTAAACATAGTTAGACTCACAGGATGAAGAAACAGCTTTTCTTTAACGCCACTGAAAATGTTCTGTCTTTCCTCTAGGTGGCAGCGTTTCATTGTTAACCAGTTTAATTTGACCTTTTATGAAAGGAAAATTGAGTAAAGAATGTTACTGCCACAAGCTGGTTGCATGCGCGTGTGTGTGTGTGTGTGTGTGTGTATTAAGTCGTCTTTATTGTATACTAGAGTGATTCTTTGTGTTTGCATTCACGAGGGAGTGTGTCTTACCCCCCCCACGACTCCCCCTGCTGTGTGTAGATCATCGACCCCCACATGCCGCGAGTGGGCTGCCAGCACAACGGGGTGTCCATCCCCATGCCCCCCATGGACGTGCTCCGCGTCGGCGAGCAGATGCAGTACAAAGCCGAAGAGAAACTCTACCTCGTCCTCTTCTTCGACAACAAGCGCAGCTGGTGAGTGTCGCTCTCTCCCTCTCTCTCAGAAGAGGTTTTTAACCAGGGTAGACCCACCAACCCGCCTGTCACCCCATCATGTGCTCGGAGGTGAAAGGTCAAAGTCACAGTGACCTCATGCTACTGTGAAAGTGATCTTGAACAACGCAGAGAGAAATCTCTACAGGTAGTTCAAGCTCAGCAGCTGAATCACATTCCCATTCTTGTACTCCTGGTATTCTTGAAACCACTGTAATTACTCTCTATATCCTTTCTTTCTATTTCCTGCCCTCAGTTAATCTCTGCCATTAAACCGCATGCTACTCTCATATTCAATGATTACGGTAATAGACTATTATAGTCGGGTACCAGGTAGTCTCATCCACATCTACACAGCATCCCTGAAATAACCAGATGTTGGTGCATCCTTATAATGATTTGTGTTCATGTACGCTGCTTTCAGACCAGCGCTGGAGTCTGTGTGTGAGAACTCAAATGTCTGAGTCCGTTGTTCTGGTAACTTTACCTCTCAGGCCCCTCGTGAGAGGTCTGAGGGAGCCCATGTGAGAATACAGCAATGACAAAAAAACTAATTTCAAATACTTGCTGCATAATTTAAGAAGCAGTAATTCAGTAATTGTGTTGGTTTCAGGTAAAGCTGAGGCTTAAAAGGTAGTTCCCCTGTGTGACAACATATATGTCGATTATGCATAGACATGAACTTCATTTTGTAGGCATTTTACTTAAAATAAAATCCAAATGACAAAATGTGAAAAGTAGAAGATACAGTCAAGATAAAAGCAGTAAAACTTATGTATGAACCACATTGGTGAAAAATAAAAACAAAATGCCAGATTCCTTATAAATAAGCCCTCTTGTGAAATAGGAGTGATTTTAAAACTTGACATGGACTTTGTTTAGTTATTTTAATCCACAAATAAAATAGTGATTCTTCTCAATTGATGAGGAACACATTTGACTTTAGCTGCTGCCCAGGTGATTAAAAGTGGATGCTTGTCCCCCCCCCCCTCAGGCAGTGGCTTCCCAGATCCAAGATGGTTCCTCTGGGGATGGACAAGACCATCGACAAGATCAAAATGATGGAGGGACGCACGTCCAGCATCCGCAAGGCGGTCCAGATCGCCTACAGCCGCGCCATGAACCACCTGAGCATCGTGCAGGACGAGCCAGTCAGCGACCTCAGCGACGTGGACTGATGACGCTAGCTTGGCCTGCCTCACCCTCACACACACACACACACACATGCAAACTTGTACCTCTCCTCTACCAAATACCCTCCTCTCCTCTCCTCTCTCTCTCTGTCTCTCTCTCTCTCTGTCTCTGCAGGAGACTCAAATGTTTACTGGGCACCTGCTTTAACAGTCGGGGGCTGCTCCTCCATTCCTTCTCGTACACACTCCCCCTACCATGTGCCGATGGGATACGGCTGCTGCTGAAATGAATGTGTCTATCTGTCCTCTCCACCTCCAGGCTTGTAGCTGCGCTCAGAGACTGCTCCCCCCCCCCCCTTTTTTTATTTTGTCACTCCCACCATCACTCCACCAATCATGTCACTGTCATTTTCATTTATCACTTCGGGGCATAAAAACACCGTAGTGATTGATTCCGTACATTTCTGATGTGTCCAGGGTATCATGACTTGCTGGTGAGACAAACCGTTAACCACCGGCTGTGGTATTTTTGGCTCCTGCTGATTCATTTTTCAACTTGGGCTACATCCACACTCCCACGCTGTTGTTTGAAAACGCCTTCTCTGCCACGGATACGCCTGGGGTCGCTGTTGAAACCCATTTTTTGTTTCCTGACAGGTGGAAACACAGATGTTTGGAAACGATGGTGTAAACACTCAGCCGCTCACTGATTGGGTCTTTTCGATCAGGATTTAGCCTTTGCTGATTCGTCGGGCTCACGTGACCCCCCCCCCCCGTATAAAACAATCCGCCTCAGCGTCGGCTACCAGTCCGGAACGCCAGATGGATTAATCACTGACAAGCATTGCTGACCCTGTCGTCTTTGCCAACAGCTGTTTTACATTGAAGGTATACACCTGCTTACATGTGGAGGAGACGAGCTGTTGTTTGATCTGTGAACACTTCACAGACGGGAATTCAAACTGATACGGAGCCAAAACGCGCGTGGACAGAGATCGTTTGAGTTCGGAAACGCTGCTTTCAAAGGAAAGCGTGGCAGAGTGGTTGTAGCCTCGGTCCGTTATTTCATGGTTTTCGTTACGAGTTTCATACAAAAAAACGAAGCATCTAGTAGCTGATAAAGCAGCTAAAGTGGATTCAAATCAAATCATGTACATTTCCTGCCTTCACGAAGGCCCTGCAGTGGTGTTAAATCATCTGTATCCAAAGCTCATGTTTATGTTTAACATTTACGTACTGACGTCATCTCCATTTACAGAATCTCTTCCTTTTGTATTTAAACTGTAAATAACATGTACAGTTGCCTGATACTAACTTATTTTGTAGTTTTGACAGAAATGGGTACTGTACAGGAGTTTTTCTTAGTATTTATACTTGATTCATTCTCGGTGACGAGGGCTGTTTTTGCCAACGCTGTGCGATCCAGACGAATAAGAAGCCTTGGTATTAGGGAGATTAGGGCTAAAATGTCATGCTCCTGAAACGTATGAAAGAATTCCCTTCATTTTTTTAACTTATTGAAGTTTATAAGCATAAGCTTCCATTTGGCATTAATCCTCTTTTTGTATAAAAAAATAGTTTTAGTACATTTTTGTTCATATATATATATATTTATATCATTTTTGAATACATGGTAAAAAAACAGTATGTGAAGCTCATACAGGCAGTCTGATGTGGACACAGAACGTATAATGTTCTCAAGAAACCAAAAATGTTGCTACCCAGTTGTTTTTGTTTTGCCAATTCTTTTTCCTGTGTGACGTGTGAAGTTGTTGCCAAAAAAAAAGTGTATTTTTTACGTGCTGATACATTTGACTGTCACTTGGTTTTTGCTGTATACGTAGGGGAGATGCTGCCTGCGTTAACTTATTGTAAAGTACTTGCATTACTTTATATTCCGAGGAGAGAATTGAAGACTTGATTGTGGTAAAGTGGCACATTTTATGGCGGCTACTTGCCTTCTTTTTAAGTAACCCCCTGTTTTTTCTAACCTTTTTTTTTGTAGTTGCAGACTGAAAGACTTTTTTCATTTTATACTATTGCCTATTTCTTTTTCTGGGTAGCATTTGGGTAGTTTTGGTATATTTCATTTTGTACTTAAACTAGTTGTTTTTTTCAGGTCATACTGAAATATCGCTGGGACTGTTTTTTTTGTAGCAAAGCAAAAAATAAACTTACAAATAAGAACATGTACCCTCTTCTCCTTTTCTTGCATCGTGAATTATTCATGTTCATCTCTGTTGTTCAAATAAATGTTTCAGGCATCCGCAAACTCACGACACAATCAAATAACTAAAGAAAACTAATTTCAAAAAAAGCCAAATTTGAATTTATTATTAGATCAATTGTTCTTGAGTCTTATCTGGTGAACGAGAGAGAGACTTGGGACTGTTTGTCCTTCATGCTTGGCGGAGGAAGGACACTAATTCAACCCACCACTTGCCATATGGCACAGGACCATGCTCATCTACTCCGCTGATGATTGTCCACTTACATTGCAAATGGTGTGCTATAGACTGCCAGCTACATAATGTGGGGGGTTAGTTGATGAACTGTGACGGAACACATACAAAACATGATCTTTACAGGCTGCAGCTCACTTTGCATGTGCGCAGACCACTAGGGGGCACAACTACAGCTATAATAATAAAAACACAATAAGAAGTTATTGTTTTAAATCACTCCCCTGTTTGTAATTCTCTGAAATGACAAATCAAGTCTGCCAGTTGGATTCCCGTGATTACTAGTGAACCCATAGGGAGGATGATACATTATTGAAGCCTATAGCTTCAAGAGATTTTGAAATTACATCATTAGTTTCCCTCCCTCAGTTCCCACTTTCGCTTTTACTGCTTTTCAGGAGATAATCCAGCACTGACATGGTAACTGTAATCTTTTCCTTCGCTGAAAAGGCTTTAACCAACACAATACAACAATATTTGTATAGCACATTTCCACAACAAGGCATCATGAAAAGCGACAAGGCGATACAAAAAAAGAAGCATTGAATAGGAGTTAAAGAATACAAATAAAAAGATAAAATATTAGAGTAATTAATGGAACTGAATTAGGTTTTCAAAGGGGAAATGTTGAGTGAATCTAAGAAAGCTGAACACGTGTGACACCTCTGTTTTAAAATACTGAAATGTAACCAGGTAAACAAATACAACTGAGTAAGTACAATATTATCCAATGAAATGTAGTGGAATGTAAAGCTTAAAAAATCCAGGTTGAAGCAAAGCTGAAGTCCTTCTCCCTACCCTGGTCCCTGAATCCAATAGGATCGATTTTTTAAACACCTAACAGCTACACTGCAGATCGTTGGATTCTGAACTGTATGAACAGCTCCAGGGACTGAAACAAACTGCTGAAACAATGTGAACAGCTGGAAACACACCTTCTTCCTCTCTGAGAACAAACAGCCTTGTGTTTGACTAGATTATTTAAATGTCGATGATCCTGTTTATAGGTTGTATCCTTTTTTTCCCCCTTCTTGTTTTTACCACAGCTTTAGTTTTTTTTATCACTGTATATCTTTTATCTTACTTGTTTCTTATAACAAAACGTCCATGTCCTATTGTTTTGTGAACCTCTCAGTGCTTTTATGTATTTAATGCTTTTACTTTATTTAATTTTTTTTCCTTTCATATAGGTAGAGGTACCTCATAACCCACTTATAATAGAAACCTTCCAATCTGAATTGTTGGCTTATTT
This sequence comes from Platichthys flesus, assembly GCF_949316205.1. Lineage (NCBI taxonomy): Eukaryota > Metazoa > Chordata > Actinopteri > Pleuronectiformes > Pleuronectidae > Platichthys > Platichthys flesus. The sequence continues at coordinate 7,501,319 of NC_084967.1, read as the reverse complement.
TTTTAATTATTTGTATCTATACAGGCACTGATAGTTATACCGAAACACATATTTCTAGAATTGATTTTTTCTGGAACTGTTTATTTATTTTCATTTTTTATCATTTATTATAAGTCTGTGCTTTTTGCTATTCATTATAATTATTATTATTAGCAATAATAGAAGTGCTAGTGGTAGTAAAATTAAGCTACAAGTTTGGTATCAGCTTGTCACATGGAGTCGGCTATTTGTGGTCCGTCCACAGGGGGGCGCTGTGGTTCCACATAGAACCTTTCTCCGTGTATTCAGGAAGTGATGCAGAGACTGAGCCCACCTGACGCCACGCGCTCCGGTGCTCTCAGGTAAACATCAGTATTCAGCTTCCATCGCTGTGGATGCACCCAATGTCAATTAATGCTAAATCAAACATGGCCGCCTCTTGGCTCCTCTCGCCTGCAGCTCAGCTCAAAGTGTCCTCGTGTCAATCACTCACCCATTGTCTCCGTCTGTCCCGCCGCCATGTTCTTCTTCTGTGTCCCTCACACTGAATTCAACTCCCATTCATGTTACAAGTATATACTTATCATTTCAAAAGTTATGAGTTTATTACAAGTATAAAGTTGAAGTAACATGAGGAGGAGAAAGGTAAATATTACAAGAAGAAATTCATACTTTAACGAGCAAGAAAATCATAATTTAGAGATGATATTACGGGTTAAATGTACAACTTTCTTTCATAATATTGCAATATTAAGATTGTATCCTTGTAAATGTATACATCAAAATTCTTACAATATTAACACTTTGTTCTTGTTAATTAACATCTTCATTGCCTTTAAGTGGCCCTAATACTCATAGATAACCACTGAGATAACCATCGTAGATAGCCACTGAGATATCCATTGTAGATAGCGGTATAAAAGCATAAAACATATAAAGGGGGTACCAAGTGAGGAACCTGGAGAGAAGGGATTCAAACAAGGTGAAAGTTGAAGCCGCTCTCTCACACTTGTGGCGAAAACTCTGTGGGCTCACTCAAATGCGGGGTTAAGAGACCGAGCGGGGGAACGTCTCCGATGCAAATGTGACTGAAAACTGTTGAAATATGCATCGTACCCGAGCCAATCGGGCCTCTGTCACTTCCAGCCACTTACAGTCGGAGAGGTAAAGCAGGTTTTATGGGGACTAAATGAGCTTGTAATGGGCCCTGTGATATAGGAAGCCACCTTCAAGCCGGGCTGAAAGACATCTCCCATCTTCATAAACAATTGCGGCTAATGTAGTCTCCCGCAAACACGCGGCAGCGAGAGACGCCGTCCCCGTCTCCCCTCTATTGTCTGTCTGTCTTCAGCAGATACTAATTGTGCGGGGAGGTAAACACCGCAGTCAAGTGGAGAGGACGGCGAGTCAAGCGTGAATATCAATCTCCCCACATCAGTGTCATCAGATGACTTTGACTGAGTTGAGACGGGCTCATTAGAGGGGTGCGGCAGCCCTGGGGGGGGGGGGGGGGGGGCTAACATCCTGGTGCACGGCTCTGGAGTTGTGGAGGCCCCAGTGAACACTCAGTGAACAGGTGAATGTGTCTGTGTGTGTGTGTGTGTTTGTCTGAACGCACCACAGAACTTGCAGGAAGGGTGCGTTATGGGTCAGACAAGAACCCACTACATTTTGGTGCAGATATGGATCACAGGGCGGATCCAGGATTTTTCCTTTAAAGTTGCAGTGTGTAGAATTCTAGTGACATCTAGTGGTGAAGTTGCATGTGGCAGCTGAACACCCCTCACCTCATCCTCCCCTTCCAAACATGAAAGAGAACCTGTGGTAACCTTACATTTTTCTATCAGGACAGATCTAAACAGGGCCCCAGTGTGTGTGTGTGTGTGTGTGTGTGTGTGTGTGTGTGTGTGTGTGTGTGTGTTTGTCTGAACGCACCACAGAACTTGCAGGAAGGGTGCGTTATGGGTCAGACAAGAACCCACTACATTTTGGTGCAGATATGGATCACAGGGCGGATCCAGGATTTTTCCTTTAAAGTTGCAGTGTGTAGAATTCTAGTGACATCTAGTGGTGAAGTTGCATGTGGCAGCTGAACACCCCTCACCTCATCCTCCCCTTACAAACATGAAAGAGAACCTGTGGTAACCTTACATTTTTCTATCAGGACAGATCTAAACAGGGCCCCAGTGTGTGTGTGTGTGTGTGTGTGTGTGTGTGTGTGTGTGTGTGTGTGTGTGTAGGTGTGTGTGACACTGAGCCACGGATGTGTAATCCAGCCCTCCTCCCCTGCACAGAGGTGTCACCAGGGTTCATGGAGGAAATGTCAAGCTCCCACACAGATAATAAAAAAAAAAATTCCCCTGTATGTTTGCGGTCTTCTCACACACACACACACACACACACATGGAACCGCACCAGTTCATGGCTGTAAATGTGCGCTCACATATTCCTTATTCATACATGTGATCATTAAGAACTCATGCCACCCTTGGTTCTCTGGCTTCCACGTCAGGCGCTGACAGCGAGGAATACCTGAGTCTGCATACTGTTGTCAGACCTGGCAACTAATTCCTGATAACGTTTCCTCCACCTTCAAGATTTTGGTGATAAGTTAGAAAAAAAGTAGTAAAAAAGCTTATTCTCTTAGTTTGTTTTCTGTATTCTTGACTTTTTCTCTCCAGGCAAATTCTATGAACCGTAAAAAGTAAAGCAAAATCAACATGGACTTCATAACAGTAAGCTAGCTGGCCTTTTAAGGTTTATTCTGTACTCTGCATTATTTACTATCCAATGATTGGGGAAGTGTAAGTAATTCAGATATTCCTTCATATCTGTTGCACTTAAAGTTGCAGTGTGCAGACTTTAGTCCATCTAGTGGTGAAGTTGCATGTGGCAGCTGAACACCCCTCACCTCATCCTCCCCTTCCAATAATGAAAGAGAACTTGTGGTAACCTTAAGTTTTCATAAAAAACTCAAAAGGGTGTTTAGTTGGGCCAGCCTGGGGCTACGACAAGAAACATGGCGTCCTCCATAGAAAGCCCCCCCCCCCCGATATTTATTTATAAAGTATTTCAATATAAAGGGCACATTCTAGGGTCAATAAAACAATGATTTGTATGATTTAGATGAAACACACTGATGAAAACATCACTAGGATTATTTTATATTAAATTGTCTGTCATTATCCCTTTCACATAAATCTTACACACTGGACCTTTAACATAGGACTTTACATGTATTATGGTCTGAAAAAGTCTTTGATTGAAGTTTTTCAGATCTGCAGAAACTCTTTAAAAAAAAAACATGAAATACACATAGTACAGGGAGGAACCTTTGATGTAACTCTGTGGTTAACTTTGTTTCGTGCATTTTACATCCGTTTCCTCTGAATTCAGCCCAAAGTTCGGATCTCTCAAACGAGACTTGAGTTGGCTCTGACCGACCAGTGGAGCTGCGGGGCCGCAGGGCTTCAACAGGTTTTCACCTTGAGTTTAAAACAAAATAAATAAAATAATATGGTTCCCTACAAGCACCAAAACTCCTCAAAATGCAGCAGAGACTGGTCTTATTTGTGCCTGAAAGTTTGGAGCGGTGTGAGGTGACTCGAAAGGGAAACACACTCTGAACCCTGCCCCGCTCCTCCTGCATTAAACATCACGCAACCCATCCACTTTCCATTTCGGAACATGCACAAACATATTATCCTCCACTACTCTTCTTTCTCCCTCTCCCTCGCTCTGCCTCTCTCTCTCTCTCTCTGTCTCTCGGCGGGTCCCTGATAGGCGCGATCTCCAGTGGCCATGTTCAAAACACTAGGCCAGAATAGCACAGGCCCTGGGTAGATAAATATTTATGGGGTGCGTTTACTTCTTACCACAGAGGAGAAGTCGAAATAGTGTGTTTCCAAGGTGAGGAAAACAAACAACTTCAAAGGAATTTAAATGCGCCTCATGTAAATTTCTCTCCCACAGTCACATGTTTCTGCGGAGATTATCGTTAGATTGTTAGTGAAGGATTCACGCCCGGGCGCCAGATGACCTGATTATTGTCTGTTTGCGGAAACGAGGAGCCCAGAGGCATCGGTGAACGGAGTAGATGAAGTTAATTAAAGCGTGTGTACACAAGTGTGCGTGTGTGTGTTTGTGTCGTGTGTGTGTGTGTGTGTGTGCGCTGTACATTCCCAGTCACGGGGTTCTCCTCTCTGCCATTAACCCGTGGCTTTTAGGCGGCAATCAAACTCGCCTGAGCTGCATTATTCATTGATCAGGGTGGACTGTGATCAAAAAGCACTGATGGGTGAGATGAAAAGATGGGATCTGCATGGGTGAAACCAAACGGGGGGGGGGGGGGGGGGGGGGGGGGGGTGGGGGCGACATCATCACCGGTCCCTCGGGATGTCATTTATTTACCGCTAATCTGTAACAAACTACGCAGGCTTCCATCGCGGCTGCGGCGCTACACCTGTGATCTAATGGCGACCGTTAAATGTGTGTGTGCAGCGTCTCGGTGGATTCCCGCTCGCTGAGTTGACTCGTGGACCGCCCCTCGTCACGTTTGCCCCCATCAAACGCAGCCAGGCGATGGTCTACATTCAGCTGGCTGGTGATGCCTGTGTGTGTGCGTTTGTGTGCATGTGAGTGTGTGTCGGGGGTTGGTTGGTAATGGGGGGGGGGGGGGGGGGATCAGCAGGACTCGGAGCGCAGCCCTTTGATGTGAAAGATAATTACCTGTGTAGTCAGGATAATTAGCAAAAAGTCCAGAGTGAAAGTAAATACGCTAACTGTCACTTTCACTGTAGCCTGAATGAACTCAAGCTGCGAGCCAAACAACTCGTGCTTTTCCTTTTTAGAGGAAAGATTTAGGACGTGCAACTGGGCCCAGTTTTAAAATGCATGTGTATACTGTTTGTAAACGTGTGTCTGTAAATGCAAAATCACATCTGCATCCTGCTCTGCTGGAGGCTAAGTAGAGCAGCTGGCTACCACTATATTAAAGGAGTATAACGCCTGTTTGCAATCTTCAGTATTTTACAGGAGAATTTGTTCCTGTTAGTATCGTATGGCAGGTGTATGTATTGCTTATTGGTATATGTGTTGATAAGGCTGATAAGTAATGCGGAATTGCAATAAAGAAATGTAAAGCTAGGTTGAGGTAACAGTGTTTGCAAGAATTATCAAGACCCACAAAGTTTTAGGCCCAATCCCATTTCTCCCCTTAGCCCTTTGCCTTCGCTTTGCCCGTGTAGGGGTGAGCTGTCCCACTACCTGTTGGGATGGAGGGGTGGGGCTAAGGCGTAGGGCTTTATACCCCTCTGAATGGCGTTTTTTCCGACCATCACTTCGAAGGTAGAGATCTTATTTTAGTCAGATCTCTAACTTGTGTTTTGCTCTGCTGCTGCATTGTATAAGCTCTGTAGGGCTTCTTTCCAGTCGTTCACTCGTGCTTGGTCCATAAAATTGTTATCATCCATGCAGATAGTCAGACCTCATAGTTTTTGCTGCAGTTTGGGTGTGTGTTTGTATATGCAACACAGTTCTCGCTCTCATGCAAGAACTTGTCTTTCACGCTGTCAGTGTACCGGTCAATCAGAAGCTGTGACCTTTGTGCATGTGCACCCCCGTTGCCACCATAGTTTGGGAATCGCTGAATGACTTTGAAACAGTGTCACCGCGACACTGACAAGATTTTTCAAATGCATAATGTCAAGAATGACAGTATATATATGTATAGTACCAACATTTTTATGGTATATGAAATATCTAGGAATCTGTATTCTGATTATATGTGTATCTGTTTGTTATGTGTTAAACTCACGAATGTCACTGGCCTAAAAAATCCAGCGTTTGAGCCTCTACCAGGCAGCACAGGGATTTCAGACATACTGAGATCAATAGTAAGTATAAATCCCCTCAATGCACCAACATCCAGTGGGTTCCACTCTCTCTTAGGAACCTTTGAACACACTTAAAAGTCCAATTATTACAAAAAGATTAATATGTTGTTATTGTTACTGTTTAATATTGTTTTCTTTAAAAGTATATTGCCTGTATGAAGTGTGAAGGTGTGGGTGTGTGTGTGTTTGTGTGTGTGTGTGTGTGTGTGTGTGTGTTGGAGAGGGTTCAAACAAGGAGACCCCCTCGGGCTGCTGCAACTTTCTCGTATGTGTCTGCACAGATGTGTTTCTAAGTGGCTTCATCCCGGCTCTCGTGGAAAAGAGATCCCCCGGCCGCTCTCATCACCATTCTGCCGCATCCCAAGGACACCGGCGTGATTGACGGGCTTAATGTGTATCTTGCCAGAATTGGATTTGATCCTGTGGGCTCTGCCACGGGGGCCCCTATGTTAGATTTACACTTTACCCAGACTAACTCCTAGTCTCCCCTCCCGTTTCTCTGTCGAACAAACACAAACAGAATTACCTCGTCTGGAGCAGCTCCCTGCCTCACTCGCCCGCCCGCTCTCTCTCCCAGCGTCGCGGTGAGCTCATGTTCGGATCTGTGTCGCTGGGTGATTGTGCTGCTTGTTCTGTTTTTATTTTCTTATTCCGCGGATGGAGGCAGGGATGTAGGGGGAGGATGGATGGGAAAAGGAGCAGGTGTGACCGTGCGAGCGCCGTGTGCTTATGTGTGTTGTGCACAGGTGTGCGTTGTAGCATATGTGTCCACGTGTGCGTGGCTGTTTATGCCTGGGGATGGGACTGTAGATGCACCTGCTGCCACAGAGCTGTAAGTTCCTTCGCAGAAATCAGCTGAGTATTCCCACTCCCCCCCCCCCCCCCCCCCCCCCACACCGCCGCCTCACGCTCCAAAGCCCTGATGAGATGAAACACAACAATGATTTGTGGCGGGGCTTGTCTGGAGCGCCACACCCTGCTCTGTCTGGGGGGGGCGAGGCGCTGGGGCAACTCCTGGTTGAGTAAAAAGGCGAAACTTTTTTCATCCCCACCCCCGTACAAATCAAGAGCTAACCACGTCCCGCCAACGGCAGGCTGAAATAAAAGCCAGCTTGACTGCGGGGTGCCTGAACACTCGTCACAGTGACATTAGCTGTCGCCGCGTGCGTGAGGACACCGAGCCCACATCGGAATAGAGACACCTCGAGCCCGTCTCCGCTGTGATCCCATTCACATGTTTGAAAATGTGGCATCGGGTTCACCACGCTCGGCGTCGTGAAGCTGCGGGCAACGCGAGCAGGGGCCCCCATTCTCCGCGGCTTTCAGATAGCTGACTCTTGTCTCCCGCAGATCTGTGTTGGCAGCATCCTTATCGTCGGAGAAAAGCCTGCCATCCAGGTTTATCCATTTGGCTGAAGACTGCCATTACTGCAATGGCTCCTTATCGTGGTCTGTTTCTGAGGCAGAGGAGGCGAACGCAGACCAAGACAGATTCCCTAACTCAGCTGTGAGGGAACAATGGCTTTCTCTCTTCGTTGCAGGTGGAGGCGATGCTGAATTGGCGGGTTTTGTCGTACGTGTGCACAAACTGTCCACAGTTTGTTTGTTATCAACCTATGAAAGTGTGTTATAGATGCATACTTGTACCACATATCAATCCACTTAGTTGCTACTGTCGTATATTCGTTAGAGTAAAACATGTGGATATATGCTTAAAAACACTCAGACATTCTCAGAGAGTCCACCAGATGTTTGTCTTATCTACTTTACCCTTTGGGGGACGACCTTTGACCTAGGGAACCATCTCTTATCAGTTAACAGATGGGCTCAGAAGGAATGTTCTTGACCCGTGTGCCTTCATGTTCGGACACAAAGATGTGCCCTTATTTAGTCAGAAATCCCATGTGGGATGTGTTATACTTGAAGTCATGGGTGGAACCAAACTCCCTATATATGTGTGCTTTCATCTCCTGCAAGTCAGACTTTCACTATTGGCTGTGTGTCTCCGGGTATCTAGATGCCCGTCCCGATCTGTAATTTCTTGTAATAAACTTTGTTACACTGAAACTACTGGGTCCTCGGTTCCTTCCTTCATCATCAACAACTTCTACAACATCATTGACCTCTCGGCTGCATCAAATATACGATACTACTTTACAGCATTTAATGCAAAGTCTACCAACTCAGATTATTTCGAAGAGGCTGCAATTTCTTTCAGCTACCTCCAGTTTTTCCACAAATATTAAATTGGAGCAACACTCATCAGTTGTTGTCTCTATAGTAGCATAGAACTAAAGCTGAGACCCAACTAGACAGTAAGTGTTAACTTAATTTATTTTAATACTGACCCTTAGCTGACCAGGCTAGATTAACCACATTACACACATGGATGCGGTTAAATAATTAAATCTGCGACAAACAAAGTTTTTAGTTGCATAAAACTGAACTGATGCAGAAACAAAATCACAAGCTTAAGTCAAATAAAGTTTAAAGTTTAAGCCTCAATAGAAATGACTTTGTTTCACCAGAACTTAATTTTGTATCGAGTGGATGTGAGTAAATAATTTCTAATCTACACCTTAAACAGACAATATTAGCTGATTCATGAATTTGGCAAAATAAAACAAAAAATCTGTGAATTGTTTCTGCTGAGTTTTAGTTTTTGGGGAAAATACCCTAAATTCACTGTTTTCGCTTTCTTAATTTTTTTGATTTTCTCACATTTTATAGACTAAACAATTGAGAAAATTAGAATGGCCTTTAGTAGAGCACATTCTTCCATCAAGACCCTAAATTCAAGCCGCACCAAATGTCATCAGTTCCCTACATGTTCCAGATTTTTTTCCACCTATATCGGTGAATCATTCCCTGGGAATCGATCAAAAAGATCAACAATGTGCTGGATCTGCTGGATCCTGCTGACAAACAACCAATCAACACACATACAACAAAACAGATGGGTGAAAACATAAACACAGTGCGAGTAATGAATCAATGTGTAAAAGAATGCAACCCGCTGCTCCCCCCCCCCCGAAGCAGTCGGTACATGGAGTCTAGCGGCAGCATGACACGGCATGAGAGGAAGCAACAAGTTTCCCCTAATGCACTCAATTCATCAGGGAGAAACACTTCAGGCTACAGCTAACAGCACAAGCTAATGACAGTGACTGAATATTAGAATCCTGACTTTCAAATGCTAAAATGTTGCCACAGTTTTTCAGAAAATGATGCAAGTCGCTGCCAATTTATTCATGACTTTGTCAGTTGGTGTGATGATTCATTTTGAGTGCCTTATGTATGCAAAACAAAGGATAGGATTATTGATTTTTCAAAAGCATGCTCCCACCCTGGATTCGACAATCATCACAGGCCAGTTTGTGGGAATGTGCTGAAATCACAAGTATCTTGGGACAGTCCTTGACTCTAAATTAACCTTTAATAAGGGCTGCCAGGCTTTTTGCAAGAAAGGTTATCTTCCCTCAGAAAACTATCCTGTTTTAACATTGATGTAACCATCCTGACCCTCTTATCAAGCTTTTATTGAATTCCCTTTTATCTTGGACTCTCTCACACAGATCATAAAGTGGGTTAGTCGGCTCATAGGTGAGTCTCAGCTCAACCTGGCAGTGCTGTGGTCCACACAGTTCAGTGCAAGGCCAACTCTGTTCTTCTGGACTGTTCCCACCCAGCTGTATTGGGTTCCATTGCTGTCTGCTGGTCTGTCTGAGAGGCTTTGTTTTCATGTTTATGAATTGATAAGGTGTGATGTCCTCTTCTTTTAACCAATGTTGTGTTGTCTTCTGTTTCCTGTTTTTAGCTTCGGTTTGCTGTGCTCTGTCTGCATAACAAATGTGCCTTCGGGTACTAATAAAGAAACCTTGAACTTTGATACTGGAGGGTTGGATATGTGTATTAAATATTGAATAGGGTTTTACAGTGAGGCCCTTATTGTGAAAATCCATACAACTTCCCTGGGTGGCTAATGATGGGGGCTCACCTGCTGATGGGGGATTGTAGCACTTGAGGTTGTTAAAGAAAGTAAAGGATGGACTGTCCAGCAGGTTGGAGGAGGAGAAGTGATGCTGTTTTTCTTTTCTTTTCTTTTATTACTGTACCTGACGTGATTCTCCTGTCAAATAAAACACACTCCGTTCTCTTGCTAGAGAGCAACAATAAAGACGCTGCACTGTTTCTTTCACCGCCGATTAAGTCCAAGTGATTCTCTCTCTCCCTCTCTCTCTCTCTGGTTCTCTACAGCTCTTTCATTGCACCCCCTCCCCCTCCACCTCCTCCTCCTCCTCTTCCTCTGCCTGGTCTTCCTCCCACAAATCCCAGCAGCAGGATGCAGTCGAGCTCTTTCCTGCGGGGCCCTGTTAACGCCACCAGATATTTCCCCGTCGCACCTGACTACTTAAGTGTTTGTGTACCACAGTGTTTCCTAGCTCTCCCACCTTGCCCACACTCGGGCTGTTAAATGATTCATGCGGAATGCAAGGGCCCAGCGAGCTTCTCTTCCTCCTCGCCTCCTCGCCACCTCCTCCGCGGCTATCGATTGTAGAACAAAGGGGAGGAACTCGCGCTGACCCCCAGATTGCGAGTGTATGGAGCATAATTACCTCCGCCGACCCTCACCTCGCATCCCTCTCACTCTCTCTCTCTCTCTCTGTTAAACGAAACCACAGCCGAGCCGATAAGAAGGAAAAAAAAAAGCCGGGCTAAATTAAACATGTCAGTTTTTTTAATGGAGTTTAGTTACTGCGGTGTGTTTACCTATTAATGTTGCCTCCGATTTCATCTGCATACCTGTCCTGGAGTCTGTGTGTGTGTGTGTGTGTGTGTGTGTGTGAGTGTGTCTGTGCCCGGAGCCTTAACCTCTCGCTCGTCACTTGAGCCCCACGGGAAACGGAACGTGCTATCCAGCCAGGACTTCTGCATTTGGCCGCGAGACAGGCTTCACCGACAATACCCCCGCTCTTTTAAGAAAAGTAAGGGAAGGCCATTGCCGCAGTTGGAAAGTCTTGAGTGGAAATATGGATTCCTTAAGGGCGAGAATAGTGGTTTTATAACTCATTAAGTAGAAATACTTGCATAAAATTAATTAAGGTTGATTAAAGTACTGCGAGGACTTTGCACAAAAATGAATAAAAAACACTTGCGGCTTCGAGGTCTCCTTGCTTAAGGATTTATGGTGTTTTATGTGCTGGTAGGAGCCGGATTGGCTGGATTTTTCTTTTTAAAGGTGGCTAAGCGGGGGGTCCTGGCTGGATCAGATATTAATGTCCAGCAGCTCAATGAAGGGGAGCCGTCTCACCGAGTTAATGAGAAAGCGATTTCCATGTGGTTAAACCGGCGCCTCCAAATTCTGTTTGGTTTCAGAACCTTGAATAGAGTATTTCTCTTTGAAGTATCGGATGGGGATTCATTTACAGCGGGAGACGTTCGCATTTTGTCTTTTCACGTGATTCGATTTAAAGGAATAATCCACTTTTTCCACTTTCCACTTTCCACTCTCCCGTGTGTCTCTCTTTAGCATTCCATTGACATTGAAAGATTTGTCCATCATAAAGAAGCTTTACATTTACTTACAAAATAGTCAAAGCGGCAGACTTAAAATAGAAGAAGGTCTGGAAGCCAGCAAGCTGTTTTCATGTTATGATATAAAATGTTATGAACCGGGGCCGTGCCAGCGCTGAGCGGGAAACGTGTAAAAGAATCCGAGTGGTTCACACCCACCCACGACACATTGGAGTGGAGTTTTGTTTGTGCCGCGAAAGACTCCGCCACACAAAGTGCTTTGTGGCGGCTAAAGACTCAGATGTTAAATGCTGCCAGATAAAGGAGCCGAGCAGCAGTGGAGGGAATGAAGAGGCTGCACTTGAAGCCTTTCAGTCTTAAATCAATAACACACAGGCCATTGCTCATCGTAGGATATTTGCCTTTTGAGTCCTTGATTTTTTAACAAACTAATTGCAAACTTTTCCGAGTTAATTTCCCAGCACGCACGTCTGCTGTGTCCCACTCCCCCGGTGAACCCATGCATCATGCTGGGAAACGTGCAGAACCTGTGACGCTCATCACAGCCGGAGGTCGTTTTATTGTTCACTGTGTAATTTTGTGACTGCCACAAAAAAAGTACCTCGGCACGACAACAGATTTTCCTCTCAGAGCTTCTAACAAGCAACAACATGGGATTCAGCGGTGCACTTAGCACAATACAACACCGCATATGTCACCGCTGAGGGAATATATTTAGAAACGCTGCTATAGCGACGCAATGGCAAGACTGCGTTCCTGTTATTGAGCTGCAGAGTCCAATTTCCACAAATTGATGCCTCTGAGCTTCAAGACATGTTTTCTCCTCTTTTCTATTCTTCACACTTATGCATAAAGAGGTGAGAGCCAAAAAATGTGTGGTTCCTGTTAGTTTATTTTATGGAAAGATCAGGAGGCCTAAATATTTAGTTCTCTGTTTTTAACATATCGATTTTTCATATGCATTCTTTTGGAAGACAGAGTTTTTAGGCTCCTTTTAGTTCTCTAGATTGCATCCTGAAATGCTTATTCTTCTTCCCAACCCGAACAAAGGTGTTTATGAGCTAACACGACAATCTCGTCCTATTAGCATTTTGATTTTATGCCCACCATGGCTCCCAAATTGGCTGGTCCAGTTCAGGACGTGAGTGTGTGTGTGTGTGTGTGTGTGTGTGTGTGTGTGTGTGTGTGTGTGTGTCTCTGTCCGTGGGTTCGTCCCATGGGCCCATCCATCTGCAGTCTGACAGGGCCTGGCTCGCTCACAGCCGTCACAGCACTAGCCACCAAAGCTGTGCCACGTGTGTGTCTCCTCAAGATACCAGGGAGGACAAACTGCAAAATGGTGTGTGTGTGTGTGTGTGTGTGTGTGTGTGGCGATGGCTTTAGCCCAAGTGTAATAGGTTGATAAATCACCCACCAGCTGCAAATTAATGAACAGTATATGGAAGCGAGTGCAAATGCGCCGCCAAACAAAAACAATTGCACCCAATAACTTTATCTTGCAAAACAAAAATCAATTAAAGCCCTGATACTCTGTGTATCTCCGGTTGCTGCGGCGCTCATGCTGCAAAGCAGCGCGGCATGCTGGGAAAGTGCAGCCGGCGCCTGTGGGGTTCAGGTTTGCTATTTGCATTATAGAGAGAGAGAGAGGAGAGTGAAAAGGTTCTGCTGAAGGTCACTTTAAATGGAGAAAGGCAGAACATTTCTCTGTGACTTGTTTGCCTGAAAGATAAGTTAAATCAACAAGGTGGAGTTGATAGAAATTGGATGAAACCTTCAGGGCGGCCTCTCAAGAGAATGGATTCTGATTTCATTACGTTGAAATCAGAATTCCCCCCCCTTTAAAATAAATCTTAAATCGCTGCCTCGTGGTTGCTGTGCATGGAGTGGGAGGAAATATAGTCACAGTCTACCCTTGTGTTCCTGAGTTATGGATAAAGGCCAGAGATGTGTTCTGCTAGAACTTTATTCTGTCATCGCTTCATCATTTTATCCTGCGCAACAATTTTCTTGTAATTAGTGTCATACAATGGCACTGGGTTACAATGACCTCTGACCTCTAGATTCTGATCAGTTCAACTTTGAGCAGGGGTGTAGCAGCAGGGTGTGCAAAGAGGGCTGAGAGAAGGCACCACAGCAGGGACAATTTTGTTAGAACCCCCTTAAATACTATTATGAGCTATGTACAGGATGAGGCACTGACACTGTGATCAGAACCCCCCCTCGTAAGTGTAGAGGTTTGGTCGTAGACCGGAATATCTAAATGTATGACGTAGCTTTGACGTATTTTTTTTGTTGTTAAACAAGGAACCGTTCATAGACTTGATATAAAGACGGAAAATATCTTGAGAGTTCCAGCCAACAGGTGACTTCACTTTTTGTTGTCCATCTCCAGACACACTCTATGGTTTGTGCCAGATGAAAGGAAACTCCCTCTGGGTGTATTCCCATTTATCTCTTTCACCAGAAGGTGAGGTCACCTTGACGTTTGACCTTTCGACTGCAATAATCGAATCAGTCCAAGTGAATGTTTTTGTTTTTACGTAAGGCGGACAAACGGACAACCTGAAGACACAACGCCTCGGGGCACTGCTGTCGCCGGGGGGGGGGGGGGGGGGGGGGGGGGGGGCACAGGAGAGTAACAGGGAGGGAGAGACGGATGCATCAGTGTAATGGTATTCCACATTTTTCAATAGAGGAGACCTTCAGCGTGACAGCAGTGCACCCGCGGCGAGATGGGAGGAGACAGGCGACGGGAGGAGGGACGGGAGAGAATAAAGTGGATAGAGTTAGTTAGGTGGTCGAGGCGCCACCTGTGATCTGCAGTAAAACAAAACCCTCTCGTCCCCCCCGGCCCCTCTCCTCCGTCCCTCATCCCTTTGTTTTCTAAGGTCCTCGGAGGATATTGCCACCATATTCTCTCAGTGGTAAAATGTCCCCGGGCACAAAGCTATTTCAGATGCTTTACCGGCGGGGCCCAAAGTGATAGAAAAGGCGTAATTTGTTTTGACTTTGCCTCTCACACAAACCAATCTCCCGATGTTATTCAAGTCCCGGCTCCTTCCTCGCTCTCTGCAGCACGCCGCGGCAAACAACAAATCTCAGGTTGCCATGGTTCTCCGCTATTTATAGATTGTTTGTGTGCGCCTCTCCGTGTGTGTGTGTGTGTGTGTGTGTTGCCCGGGCACCTGCGTGTGTGTTTAATTGTCTTAGCTTGGTGCATTGTGTTTGCATATAAGCTTTCTGCCCTCCCCCCCCCGTCTCGTTTGTTGCCATCATTCAGTTGAAATAACTGTCACAGTCGAGCGGATTGATTTGCAACCCACTGTTGCCAGACAAGAGAAAAGAAAAGAGGAAGAAAAGCAACTTTGAAACTTTGAATCAGCCTTAAAAAAAATACCTTCACGCTGTATTCCCAGCGCACTCATATCTGGGCTGGTGTGATCCGAGAATACAGAGATGAAGCGGGAGAGCCGAGGAAATTGTGACAAGACGCCTAAAAACACCTGATGGTCCCGAAATAGAGAGCTTCATTATGCCGGAGCCGGGGAAGGATCCAGCCTGTTGATGATCGAATCCCCGTGGTGACTTCTGAACTGCAGCTTCTAGCCATGACGCGGGGAAAAGGAGAGGATAGCTGAAGAGCAGCTCTGTGAACTCCAGCCTTTAGTGGTTATGTCAGTTTGATAACATGTTTTGCCTTTTTTTGTTTTCCCTCTCTCTCCTTTTTTTTTAAGTGCACTCGACAGCCTGCGTGTTTGTGCGACTTCACTCGCAGTGATGCTGTATCCTCGCTGACAAAAGAGAAAGGAGGGACATTTGATTTGAAACCACCTCCCACGCACGACTTTCTCCCTGTCACACTCGTCCCCCTTCTTTTTTTTCTTCAGCCACCACGGCTTTCATCACATTCCAACGCATCGTGTAAAACAGTGGCTCCTAAACTTATTTGTATGACGAGCATCAGAGGAGCTCAGACACCCTGTATCACTGCAGACTCTACCTGGATGTCATAAAGCTTATTTATTTAAAAAGCAATTGTTTGAACAGTGTAGATTCATGCTGTACAACATCAGGAGAATACGCCCCCTTCTCACTCAGAAGGCGGTGCAGGTTCTGGTCCAGGCTCTGGTCATCTCACGTCTAGATTACTGTAACTCCCTCCTGGCAGGTCTACCTGCTACTGCCATCCGACCTTTACAGCTCATCCAGAATGCAGCAGCTCGACTGGTTTTTAACCAACCTAAATTCACTCACACTACTCCTCTCCTCCGCTCCCTTCACTGGTTACCAGTGGCTGCTCGCATCCGGTTCAAAACACTAGTACTTGCGTACCATGCTGTGAACGGATCCGGTCCAGTCTACATCCAGGACATGGTCAAACGTTACACCCCACCCCGTTCACTCCGCCCTGCTTCAGCCAATCAGCTTGTTGCTCCCTCACTGCGAGCTAAACAATCATCAAAAAAACGACTGTTTTCCGTCCTGGCTCCTAAATGGTGGAATGAGCTCCCCATTGACATCCGGACATCAGAAAGTCTACACATCTTCCGCCGAAAACTAACAACATACCTCTTCCGACTTTACCTTGAATAAAAAAAAAAAAAAAAAAAAAAACTAACAACTTTTTGAAACTAACACTTTAGTAGCACTTAAATGGCACTTACTTATAGCACTTTGTAGTTTTACTTTATTTGAAGAAATTGTATTTTCTTGATTCTTGTCGTCCTTGGTATGTACCCTCGGGTTTGAATGCACTTATTGTAAGTCGCTTTGGATAAAAGCGTCAGCTAAATGAAATGTAATGTAATGTAATGTAATGTAATGTAAAAGTTGAATTGTCAGTGTTGGTCCAGGTTTGAGTGATCTGCACCGGCTGAACGTGTCAACCATTAGATGTGGCCGATATGAACACAACCATTGTGCACCAAAGATTTCTCTTGGATCAAGAGTCTGTCCAGTAACGATCGAGGGGCGGAGCCGCGGGTTGAAAGGTCAACCAGCGTTATAGAGTGTCGGCTGTCAATCACAATGTTTCACCCTGTTTGTATAACATCGAATTACCGATTGAATCCAAACTTTTTGAAAACATACAGCAGCGATATGAACTACCTAAAAATGACAGCGACCATATTTGAGGAAAATGTCTTTGACTTCTACTTGGACTTTTTAAGTTTGGTTCATGTCCCATCCACTAACATGGAGGAGAAACCCATACTGCAGCCAGCCACGGGGAGGCGATCTAACTTAGTCTATCTTTTTCAAATGAATTTGGTCCCTCCACACTCTTTCAGGAACAATCCGGCAATTTCAATATAAAACATACCCTTTGATTTAAAGTCATTTAAAATGTGCAGCTGCTGCCACTGCAGCTGTCCCCTCTCAACATGCATTCTGGGAAATTAGGTTCTGCGGAGAGAAAGAGGAGGTGGGACCGTGCATGAAACCCATCATATATCCAGAGCTCTAATTACTTCCACGCTCCTCCCTTGTGTCTTAAATGGATTCTCAGGAGCCAGAAGTGGAGGATCAGCACTTTCCATCCCTCCTACCGACTCCATGTTCTTTTTCTCCTTTGTCACAGCGGGGGTTGTGTTATTAACCTTCTGTCTGCTCATGCAAATAGGACGCTACAGTCCTTTTCTCTCTCGCTGGAAGCTTGTTTAAGACAGTTGAGATTCCTTTTGAAAATGTCCATGTCTCCCTGTTTTTTCCCCTTTTATAGAAATCCTGCAGAGTTCAGCCGAGACCCAGAGCAGGAGAAAAGGCCAATATGAGAGGAGGAAGAGAAAAGAGACAGATCACAGGTCAGTTACTGTCATTTCACTAGAGTTGAGTGTTAATAAGGTAAAACTGTATCCAAAAAATATCGATAGTGTCCTGGTGTTGGCACTCAAAGCTCTGCATTATTAGAATGAGAGAGGAGAGAGAGGAGAGAGAGGAGAGAGAGGAGAGAGAGGAGAGAGAGGAGAGAGAGGAGAGAGAGGAGAGAGATGAGAGAGAGGAGAGAGAGGAGAGAACTGAGGCATTAAGATAGTGCAGATGGAAAAACAGGGAACACTAAAATGGGCTCCATGATGAGGTGCGACTTCGAGTGTCGCACTGTTTGCTCTCGAGTCCTTGAGTTTGCATGTTGGACTGAAATTGGGCCAGTGTCATAAGACGCACGGGTCACGGGTGCACTTGGTTTTGATGGCTGGAGCCCTCCACTCACACGGCCAGCTCCCCGTCCTCATCCTGCAGCACTCTCTCAGCCTCATCGTTAACGCCGCTAAGCACTTCTCAAGGCGGTTAGAGAATCCTTCATCAGCACGCTGATTGGGCGGCGGGCGCCGAATACGAACGCCACGCAGGGGCGGCGGTAATCATCGGATGTGAATCAAGCGTGAGCTGACATCTTTACACCGGGCCCTCCCGGCTGATTAACGGACACATCGCGGCTAAAGGACCGGCTAACGTCCTCATTAGCTCGTACCCCCACCAACCGCCCAACCCCCACCAAACTCCAACCCTGCGTGGACCAATGACGAGGGCGTGCGGCGCTGCACATAAAAGCGGTATTTTCACGCTCAGCTCTATAACAGCACATAAAAACGACAGCTGCACTTTAAAAGCCTCACCGTGTAGCTTGTAACGGCAGACACAATGAGGTACACAGTTGTTGAAGGCCTCTAATTTGGTAGTTATGGGAATGGCCGCGCATGCATTGTGTGAATGTGGCGGCTGGTATACTCACACGGGAGCACACTGTAACAAGGTGTTACACTTTGGTTAGGAAGCACAATAATTAACAGTGACACATTCACTCCCCAGTGATGGATTCCATAATGTAAACAAGCGTCATTGCTTGAGGAACAAAGTGTTTATAAAGATGGACGATGTGCCTCCTCTTCCAACCACTAACCAGAAATGAGGAGTCTGGTGTGTTTTCCAAAATGTCAAAAATATTTCTTGTAGCAGCCACCAGGGGGCTGTGGAAACCCCTTTCAGTGAACAGTCACGTCGTCCATCTTTATCGATACAGTGTACGGTTCCTACACGTATTGAAACCGATGCAATCTGAATCTGTACAATGTTTATCATAATGTAATGGTCTGAGAGCAATATAATAATCATCATGCAACTGGTTATAAAAGTGGGAGTGATTCTCACTGCTTGGAAAATCAAGATCTGAAGAAGGCAGCACACAAACGTATTTATACATTTTGCACAAACTCGACACTAAGTTCATCCATGAGGCAGAACCGGCTGTTTTGATGAAGATGAAAACAAAACAAGCTCCGTGTGGCGGTTATCTCATTCACCAGGCGTCCACCCATTTCAACACAGGTCGCCTTATTGGACTTTTTCCTGTTTGTGTGTTTAAAAAGTGATGGAATTTCCACACACACCCACACACACACAGTGTGGCTGTTTCGCAGACAATAACCAAATGTGTCACACGCTCCATCAAGCTGACCTTGACGTCGACACTGAAGCTTCACCTCCTCCTGCGCTCTTATCGGAGGGTAATTGAAAACACAAAAAGACACATTATAGACTTTTTTCCGAAGTGGTTCAGCAACCCGGCCTCTCGAATACACGCAGACACTTTCTACCATTACTA
Organism: Platichthys flesus; assembly: GCF_949316205.1. Taxonomy (NCBI): domain Eukaryota; kingdom Metazoa; phylum Chordata; class Actinopteri; order Pleuronectiformes; family Pleuronectidae; genus Platichthys; species Platichthys flesus. The sequence goes on along the minus strand of NC_084967.1, from coordinate 7,482,308 downwards.
TTCAGCTTTTTGAATTCTAAGATGCGCTGAAGCTGCCCAAGTGATCCATCAACATTAACGCTTTTCACTGTCTGTCCTATTGATTTACACTTGAGGCCATTACCCGCCGGCTCTGATGAGAGGGTCTCCTCAAAAGTGAGCAGATCATATCCAAATACTCGTTTGACACTCGTAGCACACTGGAGTTTTTGTTCATCAAATGAAATTGGCCTATTTGTGACTCATAGAAGTCTTTGCATGAGTCATTGGTGAAAGGGCAGAGGAGGATTAAATGACAAATCAACAGAATAGCTTGCGAGGGTTCGTATCAGGACGCTTGATATCGGTGGAACGTTTCATTTTGTGGCCACTTACATTAGAAAACGAGCTGCTTGCTCTGTTAACCATGGCGCCCCTGACGTGTTGAGAATACAGAGCTTATATTACCCCTGATTAATTTCAAGTTGTACCCTGCACCTCTCACCTTTTGAAACTGAAAGTTGGGGAAGCAGAAAGTATTCTGTGGTTTCTCTTCAAACTTTTAAAGGGATTCATTAAAAAAAAAAAGAAGAAAAATCATAATTCTAACACCTAATAACACGACACTGCAGATCTGCTATTGTACGTTTTAGGAAATATGGATGGAGTTCTGTGTCGTCAAGATTTGGATGAGAAGAATCACTCAGGAATAAACTTCAAGTGTTTGATATGAAATGTGAAGTTGAGGCCGAACCAGCTCGATCACTAGGAGTTTAATTAGCTGTTTAATTCAGTTGAAACAGGGTGAAACGTCTTGATTGACAGCTGAGCCTGACTCCCTGTTGGTGCAGCGTGGGCTACGGGCAGGAAGCGCAGAGCTGGTTTGTAACACTTTCTTGTTGGGGCTAGAAAATAAAAGTCACGCTGAGCCTCAAGAGTTGTAAAACCAAAACAATGAGCTGAAAGACATTAAAAGGCTCCTTTAGTGAATACAACAATATTGATTCATGCTTTTTGGACTAAATGACTTCTTCAGGTGAAGACATTTGGGATGTCCCTGTTTCTCTGTCCTCCCCTCTGAGTGGAACCTGTGCACAGCGACTCTGACGCTTTCCCACTTCGCCGCAGACACATGAGATCTTTTCCTCATTTTGCACCAGAGAAAATTGAGAGCCCGAAGCTACCCAAATATAAAATGCAGAATCAAATCAAACTCCCTTTGTACTCTCTTGCAGCGAGTGAGCATTCCTGTAATCAGGCTGTTGTTTTCACAGTGTTTTTCTTTTTTCTTTTTGGACAACACCACTTAGAGGCATTTAGCTGGACATGTGCAGGGAGGCGGCCGAGTTTAGGTGGACCTGGAACATTTTCCCAGAGACAATAAACTGTGCTTTTGTTTTGCTCGGTGTTACATCATCATTGCTATGGTTTCAGCCCTGACTCGTGTTATGCCGGTGAAAATTGCACGGATCCACTCTGGCTGTCTGGTGCTCACGCTTTATATGAGATGTGCTGGTTAAGATGGTCAAAATCAGGACATCGCAAATGGGAGAGTGCAGGTGCAGAGGCGAGCATGCACACACACACACACACACACACACACACACACACAGTGGATTACATTTGGCCCCGGGGGCTGAATAAAGAGTTGGATACCCACACGACTGAAGCAAAGAACACAGAGGTTATTTGTGTCCTGACAAAACGATAGAGTATATACTACAGTAAAGTGTGTAACATATTCGCTATAGAATCATGTACAGTTCAGATCAACGTACTTTCCTTGAAACCCCCTGACTCGCTCTCAGCCCTGTTCCCAATGGGCGATTGTTTTTTTTTTTTATAGGAGCACACACCTTAGAATATGTGGAAGTGCTGTTGAGTGTTGTGTATGTGTCAGTGGCTATGGGAGAGAACAGGGGGCAGAGAAAAGCATAAGTGAGGTACTTTATGGTTAAATATACCCCCCCCCTTCATCGCCCCCCCCCCAAACAAATCAATCAATATCCCATTTGTGGGTTTTAGGGCCTGTGTGTTCCCCGGGCTTTGGGCTCCTCAGCACCACGCTGCATCGATAAATTACATTTGGTTTCTGTATCCAGCCGCTCTCCAAGCTTTGGCAACGGCGGCAGCGGAACCAGCTCTCCATTTGTAGTTGTCAAACGGCATCGACGCTCACCCGATGGCTTCCTCTGGTTCAGATTTATTGCCCACCACCCCCTTCCCCTCGTCGGTTTTAATAGTTAGCGCTGCGTTTGATCAATTCGCTAACGCACCAACCCGGAGCTCCTGTCTGAGCCGTAAAGGACGGAAAACTTAAAAAAAAGAAGCACTTTGCTTTGTGTGGGGTATAAAAGGAGCTCAAAGTGAGAGCCGGTGTATTCATAGTTTGACAACATGCATGGAAAAACTGGCCCGCTCAGCATTATTTGATGTACTCTTTAGCACTTTAGCAGCAGTCAGGGCAGCTTACACTTTGACTTTAAAGGATGTGGTGCAGACCTGCTTTTATGTTCTCGGCCGGCTCACAACTATCTGAGGGTTAATAACATCCCCCTCCGCAGCACGTGTACAAAGCAAGTCCAAATAACCTAACCGCTATCTGAATGTCTTTGGGCTTTGGGAGGAAGCTGGAGCGCTTCAGGGAAACCCACACAGACACTGGGAGAACAGGCAAACTCCACATTCCGTTGTTTTCACCCCCGGTCTGCTCTCCTCTTGTTTGTTTCTCAGCAGGATTATGCAAAAACAGATTTCAATGAAACTTGGTGGAAGTTTGGGACATGGGCCCAGAAAGAACCCATTAATTAGGATTTAAATAATTCATGGAAGAAGATCAGGAATATTTAGGGGGACCGATATCAAGGAGTGTGGGCAATCCAGATCTGACAGATTTAAATGTGGTTTCATGAGGTGACTGTTGGGCCTCGGCGGAGGAACGTGCTCGAGTTTTTTCATTTCTCACCTGACACAGACCCGCACGTCCTAATTCTCCCATCGCTGGCTTCCCCATCGCTCTCAATCTGTGCGGCAGCAGTCAAGATGTATCCGATGCCACTAGGATCAGACGGTGTATCCATTTCCACGGCAGACAACCAGCCTGCCTCCTCCTCTGTGCCAAACAAACACCGGCCCACCCTGCCAAAGGGACCCCTCTCTCCTTCATTACCCAAAAGATGCAGCGTCGAGGCCCCGGCCTATTATTTCCAATTTCTCCTGGAGAAAGTTAATCTAATGAGCATTATCGGCAGCTAATGGGAATTATAATTAGTCAGATGCGGCAGATTATCTGTGCATAATTAGCCGTGTCTGTCAGCTCCAATTAGCATGACAGGAATTAGGAGAGTTTGGAGTCTGTAGCCGCGCGAGGGCGTGAGGAGAGGGAAGAGAGGGGGGGGCAAGAGAGGGAGGAGGGGAGGGGCAGGGAGTCGGGAGAGGTAGATTCTTGGCTCTGAGCTCAGCCGTGTATGCTGAGGAGAGGGGAACGCAAAGAGAGTGGGACAAGAGAATGGTGACGGCACAGAGGAGGCGGTGGGTGTGGAGGGACGTGTCGGGGCCCTGCTCGCATTTATAGACCCAGTCGAGACCATTCGGATTCCTCCACCGCCAGCGTGTGTCGGACGCTGCTGCGAGAGGAGCCCTCAGAGAGACACACCAAGCGTCTGCCAGGTCCCTGTGCGTCCCCCGGGGATTAGAATGACAGCTAAACGCTCACAGTGGAAAGGATGGCTTGAAAAATGCGACATGGTTGACATACAACACAAGCGAACCAGGATTACTGCAGTCGCTTCGTATTTGGCGCGGAACGCATTGAAGATATTCTTGATATGCTTGCAGACCCTATGTGCAGTGAAGTGTTTTATTCTATCGGGAGGAACAAGCTCACAAATCTCTTTTTACTAGAAGCATTTGGATTTATCAAAACCAACGAAAAGATTTGAAAGATCAGAAGTGATGACTATGGTTCTGGGAGACTGACACAAAGAGTGAAACACAACTTCTAGAAGATGCAGCAAATACCAATAAAGGAGCAAAAGACGGAGTTAGAGATTCCTTGACTTGATTATCATATTATAATAATTAGTGGTTGATTATTTGTAGATGATTAATGGGAAACACTGGACTTGTGTTCTTACCTAACTGCTCACTCATTGTGAAATGTCCTGCTCCATTCTCACATGGGCTCACTCGGACATTTTCCGGAGGGTCCGGCAGGAAAAGTTCAGGATAATGTCCGGACTTGAGTGCGTGTCTGAAAGCAGCTTGGGTCGGCGCCTTGTTCCCTGTTCGACTTTTCTCTTTCACTTATGGATTCTGTCTGTTCCTGTGCTTTTCTTGTTGCTGGTATTTTAACACTAAACTGTTAACAGGGCACTGGCGTGACAGAGCAGGACGGCTCTGCCAACTTGGGAGGTGGAGTGGAGTGAACGTACATCTCTGAGGGGGGGGGGGGGGTGCAGTCAGGGGGGCAATCCTCCGTGGATTCATCACTTCATCACTCACGTTCTCATCTGCATTAGTGTTGATGTTAAATTATTGATCAGAGCAGCTCTGGCTTCTCCGCCCCGAAGGCTTTTCCCCTGCAGGAACCCGTCTCGTGTCTTATGAGGTGAAAATGAAGGAAACAAGCTCCCGACGTTCGTGTAATTTCTCGTTCTGCGGGCGCACATTAAAGAGAACACAGACTCGTCTGGTGTTGTCGCAGCGAAACAATCTACTGTGTAATGTTTTTAATCACCAAACCAGCACCAGCAGAGGCCCTCTGGGATCTGTGTGGATGAACACGTGCCAGTGGAAGACACGCACGCGGCTAAATAGCGTTTGATTGAGGAAACACAGTGTTGCATTTTGCATAGATTATCAGTATTTATTTGACCAGGCTGTGTGTGTCAGTGAAGTCGGTAAATAGCTGCAGTCAGCAGCAGGCGGTGGGCGGAGGGCCGGGCCGAGCGCGACCTCACGCAGCGGGAGTCAAACAACTTAAACAGCAGCACGTGCACGGCCGAGTGCACACATGCACAGTCGAGCTCACACGCCTACCTGTAAACAGAGAGGTAGGCGTGTGCACACAGAGCATCTGGGCGCACACAGACACACACACACCCACACCCACACTGGAGCACAGAGGAGATGACAGATGTTGACAATGCAGAGTTAATGCTGGTAAGGCCTTAAGCTTCTCCTTGGTTGAGATTATTGATCGGGCTCAGCTCATACTTACAGATGGATACAGAACGTCGTTATGTGTGTGTGTGTGTGTGTGTGTGTGTGATGTGCACAGTTGAAGGCACATGGAGCACATACACACAGACAGACACACACGTGTCTCCGATCCCCGCTGAAGGCTACTGGCCTCCCCATTGACTCATGCTGTGTCAGTGCGCTTCCTGTCGTCGCCGTTTGACTGTGTTGACGTCTTGCTTCTTCGACAGGCGCACTGAGAGTGACAGCGTGATTTGTACTGCAGCACAAACACGTCTGGCAACATCAGTTCCCATGGTATGGCTGAGGAGCGCCTGGGAATGCCTGAGCCCTGTGTGTTTTCTGTGTTGTTTCTTTTTTCAAGATTTTTGGGTTGAACCGCGGAGCAGTGGGCGAGCTGCTGCCGAGTTCAACGTCTCACTCAAGAGCCCTTCAGTTGTCTGCTGGTAATGATTTTCTCTTTATCCGTTTCCAGGGATCGGCTCCTGGTGCTTGCATATCGTTTCAGTTTACAGTTTGTTCATTTGCCGAAAGGATTGTCTCGTAGTTTGATCACAAATCAACCGAAACATTTCGGTTGACGCAGCTAATTAAATATCAATGCGGAACTAAAGATCAGTTCTGAAGACTTAAGGTCCTCTTACTGCTCCTCTGGTTCAGGAAGCAGGGGATCATGGGTAATAATCACAGGTCAGTTGTGTGTGGGACAATGAAGTTCATCACTTTACAGAATCAGTCATCACATGTGGCTGCAGAGGGCGCTGTTGCTCAGTTAAAGTAGCTTTAACCCTATATAGGTAGATAGAAGTACAATATGTGTTAATTTTAACATTCCCGAATGAATCAGGCTCAACAAGTCTCCACTACTTTTAGCTTATTATTTAAAAAAACACTTAAAAAAAATATTTAATTGATTTTATTTGTATTTAATTTGTGTGAAATAAACTAATGAATGAATAGACTAGCATTCAAAAGAGCTCGTACTACTGCAATGGTCCAAAAGTCCCATTCAATTGAACAAAGCTGCAACAAATTGCACATACTCTTACGGATGATATTTTAGAATCCCCTGAGAAGTTGGATTGACAACATTGTGAAAAGCTCAAATCCTGGATCCGCCCCTCGATCTGGATCCCGACCAAAATTGAATGAGTCCTTTCCTGTTTCTTACTGCATCCTTCCACCACGTCTGGCGGAGGTAATATAAATGAGCTGCTACTCCACATCTTTCTACATATTTCCTTGGGACCCGCGGACGTGCCCCAACCGGTCGTTGGGAACCACCGGTTGACACGGGCCTCTTGGCAACACAAATCTGAAAATCTTCTGCTGAAACCAAAGTAAAGCAAAACATGTGAAGGGAATGCAGATGAGATGCTAATTATCCACCAGAGCCCGGCCAAGTGAGAGTGCTCCAAATTATATTCATGACTTGTTGGATTCTTTTTTGAGTTATTGATTTTAACATAAACAAACTAATTATTACTTGTTTTTAAAGCTTGAAATAAACACTAATAAATTCCTAAATACGAAGCACTGATCATGTGCAATATATACAGTATAGATTAAGAAGAGCTTAGTGAATCTTAACCGGATAACACATCCTATCCATGCTTGTTTTTTTTGTTTTGTTCAGATCCTGTACAATGTTAGATTTCTAAAACAGAAAAAGGAGGATGAATGTCCTTCGGCCTTTGGGACAGATTTTCAAAATGAGTGTCCAGATGCAGGAATGAGGAATTTACATCAGCAGTCGCAATGTTAGGGGCGTTTTGATTGGTAGGCGGGAGAGGGCTTTGCCGCAGATCGATCGGCGCCTGCGAGGGGGGGGGGGGCATGGTTCAAGCTGCACTGAGCCTCCCGGAGTCGAGTGTGTGTCTTCCGGGCGAAATCTGTGGATTAAGGGAGGCCTGAACTTGAAACAGGAAAGGACAGAGCAGTCAATAACGCACTGATTAATGATAATGGCATGCAAGCCGGGGGGATAATCTTTCTAAGCTCTTTTTATCTAAGGACCGATTGACTGAAAAACATGGAGGACGGAGAGAAAATGCAGCAATCCCCGAGCAGACCACGGGACTTCCAAACGGGTTAAATGTTTGTTTACGTCGCCACTTTTTGTGGGCGTGATTAGAAATGCATCAGCTGTCATAGCAGGGCCACATTAAGTCGGATTACCTTGAAACTTTCTCCAGGAATGTTTTATATATATATATATATATACCAGCAACAGAAAATGTTGCTCTACCTTGTTTTTACCTTCGTCTGTTATTCAAACCGTGGATGTGAATGAATATAACCGTGCCACTGCCGCTTTATTTTGATAACCTCCGATATTTTCCTCCGCCAAATGTCATTAATATTCCACAATTGCATCCTCTATCACTGCATCCATCAGTGCAATCTTCTGTCACCTTGCTACAAAATATGATCATAACAGCCGCACTTATTATAATAACAAATCCCCCTCACCCATTTTATCCCCCAATATCAAACACTTATTGACAGGGATGAAATGGAAATGATGGTTTATCCCGGCCTCTTCCCATCAATCTGGCCCGTCTGAGACCTGGATGCTCTCCTCGCTAAATATAAGAGGCTCTGATCCGCCTGCTCAGGACTCGTCCACTTGCCTATAGCTTTGCCACAACCGCCGGCTAATTTATGCAGCCACATGAACGCAATTATTCCATATGTCCACAAGCGAGGGGACGCACGGGGACGCTGACAGTCTCAAGCCGGGTTGGACGCCCATTTCTGGTGTTGATCTGCGGAGCTTGTCATCAGCGTGCGGATTGGAGATGGATCTTCCACGCTCCCCTCGGTGGGAAAGGCCTGCTGAGCTCTGTGAACTCGGGCCAAGGCGCCTCCGTCCATCGCTGAGAACTGGACCCGATCGCTGCCCCCATCCTCTTCTCTTTGCCTTCCTCTAAACCTCTCGTTTCATCTCCTTACCCTCCTCTCTTCCTCTGCCAGCCCGGAGTCCTTCTCGGGCCTCGCACCTCAAATGGACCCGAACCGCCGGCTCGCCTGGCCCCCCGCGCCTCCCGCTCGATTGGCCCAATGGTTTATTCACTTCACCCAGACACAAAAGACATCAAGCTGACTGATCAGCGGGCAGGAGCCAGGGCACGGCTGATCAATGAGGCCTCAGGCGGAGAGGAGGGGAGAGCTAGGATGGATGGAGGGAGGCAAGGGAGGAGAGGGCGGGGGGGGTGCCGGACAGGTGGGCTGACAGACGCACAATCAGCGGGCCGATCGATGGGAACTTTAGCTGAGCTCAGATAAGAGGGCACAGCGCGTCCAGGACACGCAGCCGGCTCCTCGCCGACGGGAGCTTTTGTTTCCCCCGGGCTCATGACTGCTCGAGGTGACACCGCCGCACCCCCGCCAAAATAAAACACGCAGCTAAAGGTACAATGCTTCCCACAGGGAGATGGCATCTGATTCGTTTGTATTATTTATACCTTGGCGTGGAAAATCTGCTAATGCGGCGAGATAAACGTCGTCTCCATAATGGAACAGCGTGTATGAGCTTGTGTTGTGGAGAACCATCGATCGGGCTCCATTCATGCCTTTGTTTGTCTGTCCATCACAATAATAGAGCAGACACTATTGATTCCTTATATATTGGGAAAACAATGGAGGCACCTGAGCGTTTGCTGTTGTCTTGTTTGGCCACTTTCAGATGCAAATACCCGGTATCACATTTTGGAAAAAGAGCACGGTCTTGAAAAGAGTGTCACTAATTTCACATAGAGTCAAAGGCAAATAAAAAATGTGAGTGCACAGCATCTGTAGAGGTTATACAGATGTGTTGGTATTGGAATAGATCAGATTATAACAAGCCCTCACCACAGCTCAGTCTGATTTGTTCGTTGAAAGGAGTTATTCAAAGCTTTCATTATTTTTATACACTGACACTGGGTCATGATGATGTAGGGTCTTTTACAATTACTTTTGTCCTAAATAAAAAAAGTTTATGACTTTTTGGTCAAAGTCTTGCTATTTGAATGTGATTATTTATACTGTAGCTGCTCTAAAATACCTGTATATATATATATTTCTCCTGGTTTTGTGTATATTTATCTGTGTAATATGTAATACGTGTGTAAATGATAAAACAACATCTGCTATGTCGGTTCAGACACAAAGTTCAGTTCAGTTCAGTGACAGGGATGTCACTGTTGTTATTTCACAAACATGCCGAGGAACAGTTTAGAGATTGAACTAATCTATTTCTAGTCGTCTACGTGAACGATACACTCACAGTGCCGAGCAGTGAGATGTGTAGGTGCTAGTTGTTGAATGTGAAACGGGTTGTTAATAGAAACAAGCACAGGAAGTTATCACCTGAGTCCTGCAGCCGTCCTCGGCTCTATGAGGCATTTTAGCATCTTTCAGTTTGTTGTTTTGGTTTTCATGGCTCACAAATTGACTGTTTCAATTCAGGCACACTGCTTTTATTAGTCCACTGTTTCCGGGGGGGAGGGGGGGGGGGAATCACTAATAAACGCAGTTCATGAAGAGGCCGTTTGGAGGAGATGTGAAACGTCTTAAAGAAATTCAACCCATACCTGTATCCTGTGCCGGCTGTGGACAACGCGTGAGGAGACCTTCACCTGGATGACCGAGAATCTTCTCAGACGTACTGTCTTTTCGGTTGTCAAATGAAAGAGAGACATTCACATGGCAAAGAGAAGACACAGAGTGAGGGAGAGAGAGGGAGAGAGAGAGAGAGAGAGAGAGAGAGAGAGAGAGAGAGAGAGAGAGAGATGAGCGTTTCGCTGAGACGTTCTCAGAGTGTGACGGGCCATCAGCACCATCCCACCTTTACTTTTGTATCATTAACCTTCCCTCTCTCTCTCGCCTGGTCACTGGTGGGTGCAGACACACACCATCACACTCAGAGGCATGTTGGGAGCTGATGGATCAATTATATCTGATTGGGAGAACAGTATTGGTGTAGGATGAGTCATTATTTCCCTTGAGTGGAGACGAAAATGAAATCAATTGTGTGGCATGTGATATTTTCTATTGCTATTAATAAAAGCGGGTTTATCATGTTAATGCCAGGAATAGCATGCAAGAGGCAGTGTCTTTAAACAGTTGTCACACTCACTGATGATCACATCAACCTGGAGCGCGTGTCCTCCACCTCCAAACAACGTACTTTTGAATTCAAATTATGTCTGGGAAATTTGATTTGCTCTCATGCACGTGACATTCCCCTGCTTGATTCTTCCTGAGAAGAACTGGTCGTTTGGCCGCAGTTCACCGTGAAGACAGAAGGTGACAGATGAAGTCCACATCGGAGCCAGATTCCCAGCCAGGCGTGGGGGGGGGGGGGTGGCGTCCCGGACAGACGCGCCTGTCTGCCTCGCTGTGTGGTGGAATCTGGACAGAAGCTGGGCACAACGTGGCTTGGAGCCCAGTCGGGGGAGAGGTTCAGAGCGGCGAGGGGGTTTGCGAGCTGATCGATAGCGGGCTAATTGGAAAATAGCGGCAGGAAATGTGATAATGTGGCGGCTCACTCTGGTCTTACTCTGGCTGAACTCACCACCGACACCCACCTCCCCCCCCCCCTTTCCCGACTCTCGAGGGTCAGGTCTCGGTCCTTCAATCTAGAGGTTCTGTAATGAGCCTGGAGCCACTGGTCGACCCAAATGAACGTCACAGCTGCTCTAGCGGAGGGGCACATGGAGGTGGGAGCCTCGCGGCCGCCGCACGTGCATGAGACGAGAGCACAGCGGGAGAAGCCGGTGAGGCTGTGCTCGCCGTGTCAGCGGCCGCAGTTCAACGGATCAAGCTGCAACCAGCGGCCTGGAGGATGTAGCACGATCTCACAGGCAGGAGAGCAATCAGGCCGGCAGCGAGGAAATCACAGAGCAGGAAGCCAGACAAGTGGGAGAATGGGTAGGAAGGGAAGAGGAGGAAGAGAAACCAGGGAGCGGTGGGAGAGACATTGATGGGAAAAGAAATCAAGAGTAACGCAGAACTCGGGATGGATCATTATTGTGATTATTTAAACTCAAGCTGGATCTGTTTTTAGTAGGGGATCAGTTGTGTCAAAGCACATCATTTTAGCAACAGAGCGAAAAAATTACAAAAACATCTTGTGGAAATGCCTTTTTACAACTTTATCTGTGCCGATATGAAGTTTCAAGGAAATGGAAAGTGACCAGAAGAAGTCACGTTCAAATCAATTATATGTGACCGGGGATTATTATACGGAGCAAGTGGGTTAACTGCCCCAGCTGTCTGTTCAGTGATTGGCCTGAAAAAAACACAAACTCGTCTCTTCAAATGGGAAATAAACAAGCGCTATCCAGACAATTAGCAACAGGGGGCGTTTGACTGCGACATATCTGTATTTATTCACTTCTGCAGATAAATCCCTTAATCGTAGCAATTCTGTCGGATTAATGTTATTAAGCTACAACATTTTTGGGAGAGGTGTACCTGCCTAGTTCATCTTTATCTACCGTTTATGGTTAATGCTGCGGTGACTTTGTTCTCAGAAGAAGAGGCTGAATATTGGAGACTGGAGCAAGATGAAACAGACCAAACTGGGAGATCAGACGACCGGACTGGAGGCAGCCTGGGAGGAAGGGAGGGAGGGAGGACGGGAGGGAGGGAGGACAGGAGGGGGAGAAAAGAGAGGATCTCTGGTCTCTTCTCGGACTCTGGGGATCTCTTCATGTCACCAGAATGCGTTGCTGTGCCCGACATGAGTGACAGTGATGGCCACTGTGGGCCTGGAGCCGGCGTTTCTCCGCTTTTCCCAAATTCCCCCGTCCAGGCCTTTTTCTCTCCTGGTGACAAGAGGAGGAGATGTCTTGTCAGCTGAAAAGCAAAAGTCTTTGTGTTTGATTCACTTCATTCTCTCCCTCACTCACTCACTCCCTCACTCACTCCCTCACTCACTCACTCACTCACTCACTCACTCACTCACTCACTCACTCACTCACTCACTCACTCACTCACTCCCTCCTTCCTGTCTCGGACACCTTTCTTTGTCTCACCTTTATTCTCCTATTCTGTCCACTGTGTCCTCTAAGCTTTTTTTTGTGTGTTTGTGTGTGTGTGTCTCGCTTTATAATTTACGAGGCTGGCATAAACACATTGAAAACAAGACGTGACGCACGCAGCCAGGTCATCGGGCGTAAAGTGAAACGAACGATCTGGATCGTGATCCAAGACATTGATCAACAACTAAATTCACAATCAGATGATTGTCAGTCGGTGTGTGAAGAGCAACAGATGAACAGACACCCAGGCTGCAACAGGAGAAAAGCTCTCCGTGTTGATGATGTCTCGAACATGCGACAATATTAATTCGTAGAGTATCTCATGAGGAAAAAGAGAAAGTCTGGAGAAAATTGTGTTGACATCCTTCAGTCAAAAAAATGGCTTAAATGTCGATGGGGTGTGTGTGTTCATGGGTGAATGGTGGGGGGTTGGCGAGCTGGCCCACACTGCTAAAAAAAAAGCACTGGAGACCCTGCACGCTGCTGGTTTTGGTCACATTTGTAGAGCACTCAAATATATCTTAACTAAATATACTCTATATATAAAATATAAACTAGAGAATCTCTCTTTTCCTATTTTTTTACATGTAGAGCAGCAAATAATATTGATTTCATTATTTTTTTGTCTGAGCAACATTCCAAAACTGTATATAAAACAGAGCAGCATCGTATTGAAGGGTTGGATCTATCGACTTCTAATAACCCACTGATTTATTTGCCACTGGTCATTAAAAAGAAGAATGAACGGATCATTGCATTTTATGAATATATTCCTGCAACGCTTCCTGCATTACCTGGGAAACCATGTTCACATGTTCCCAATTACCGAACACACAACTTCAGAAAGTTCTCGACAGTTTCATCCGTTAGAACCGCATTAAGCGCCACGTTTTCCTTTCACACTTTTTTATGTAATCACAAGGCAGCGCTTATCAAGTGGGCTGCACCTTCAAAAAAAGAAAAAAGAAGCAGTCTCCCCCTTTCTCTGCTCTGACTATCTCGGCTCCAGCAACACCATTTATTTTGCTGTGGAGACAAGCCAATCTTGTTTTGTGCGCGTGTTCCCTTCCTCAGAAGCTGCCTGGCTTTCCCTGTATCTCCAGCTTCATCAAGCTGCTGATGAAACCAATACTGGCCCCTCTGCTGATAAGGCGAGCCAGGCAACGAGATATATCCATCATTCACCTACTTAAGACACACAAACGAGCCTTACCTGCGAGTGTGGCGGTGTGTGTGCGCGAGCGGGCGTATCCTCACTGTGTGTGTGTGTGTGTGTGTGAGTCTGACTGTGCGGGGTTGTACAATAACAAGATTAGGATTAGAAATGTGAATGAAATCACACCCTGCCACCCAACTAATCAAACGGCCTCAAACAAAAGAGCAGTTCATTTAGTGCCACTAATTCCTACTTGGTGGCTCCACAGCATTGCACTTTCATTATTCCATTAACCCCCACGCCTCCTCCCCCAGCTACACACACACACGCGCACACACGCAAACGCACAAATGCACAAAACCCCATAAATTGCATCGTGGGGCCGCTGCCAAACCCGGAGCCTGGGTTCAGCTGGGTAGTTAATCATCTCCTATAGCATGTAATTCATGTAAACAGTGTTTGTTTGCGCGCCAAGAGAGTGCAGCCCCCCCACCCGGGCTCTAGTTAGCTGTGATGCATACCTGGGAACAGTAGTTCATGTGCGAGGGGTCCAAAGGTCGCTAGGTGTTCATAATTGACTCCCTGTGCCAAACGTGTGAGCACGGGAAAAAAGAACTTTCAACATAACGTGTTGTCATGACAGTTGTACACCGAGTAGAAACACGAGTAGAAACAGAAAGATTAATTACGCTCGGTAGAGGGTTGATAACCGTGTGGGCAGGTGCTCACGCGGCGTGTCGCTACTGACCGTGTATCACCTGCCCCCGGCTCCACATCGCCATGGTGATCCCCACCGAGACCTTTTCAATGATGTCATTTTCTCCTGCATCCCTCGCTCGGGTTTCCACGGTCACCGCGTACACAAGGTCATTTGGTTTCTGATCAATAGCTCTGTATCGAGCCCATGCCAACCCCGCCCCCCGCACCACCCCCCCTGTTTCTGAAATGGCCGTTAAATCGATGGGAACAAATGAAATTAAGCTCCTGGGCGGCTCGGAGGAGCAAATGATCTTCCTGTGATTAATAACACACTGTAAACGCATCTGTGCCGGGCATATCGCAGCGGAGAGTATTCCTTTGCCTCGGCTCGCCCCCCCCCTCAGGGTGAGATGAGGAGAATAAAGCCGCGGTAATGGTGTTTACGTGGGGAAGCACCGTTTGGCGGAACATTGAAACGAGAACAAATGGTTTTGTTTGTACAGATGTAAGCACGTTACAGTCGGAGGCTGCGATTATGAAGTTTGCAGGGAGCGCCGTGAACCCGGTCGCATCGGAGGACGGCACCGTGGAGATGTAACGGACCAATCACCTCAAACTGAATTGTTTTCCGCCGAGGGGCTCTGTTTGTGTTCTCACACCAAACTGACAGGAGTTTGAGAGAATTGACAAAATGTCACCCGAGTCTGTGCTCTGAGGTTACAAAAGGTTCGATCACAATGAATGTGTGACGGCACATGACTGTCGTTCATGCTGCAGACAGCCAATAATAAATAACTGGCTCACTGACTGAAATGAAATGAAATGAAATCCCCCCCCCTCTCCCCCTCCCCCCATCTCCAGCTAAATAAGACGCCACATGTCCACACTGACGTCTCACAGCGGAGCTCTGAAGCTCATCTCGAAATGAAGGGATATCTAATCCACTGCGACTGAGCTTGATTTGGACGTGTGAAACATCTTCTAACTCGTGACACTTGATGGATTTCACGGCTTCATGTCACCAGAGGACATGATGAGATTACCTGAAACACAGTGTGACGCAGGGAGCCCTCCGGCTCGGCAGGTTTCCACAGCCAGTGGGAATCAAAGCATGTTCTCAGCCGTTGTAAAGATTCTACATGATTAGGTAATTCCATTTTTTTGATGTCACCAAATAAATGAAATGTTTGCTTGGAAAAAAACATTCAAAACTCTCGGACTTCTTTAACCCATTCAGGCCCGAGGCTCACTGGTTCTTTCCGATGATCTAGGGTTTTATTGCTCCTTAATGTCCTATACATGATGGGAACAGTTTTTTTAAATTCAGCGCTACTGTTGCGCATCAACTCCACTGTTTACTCCTGCGACAGTCTTATCGACCAGAGGGGTGGACGCCCCTGAAGGAATCCGAGGGAGGACACACACAGAGCGGGTGCAGAGAGGGAACGGAGCTCTAAGAGAAGGGAGCCGGGTGCAGCCAGCAGAGACTGATGGAGAAGAGTGTATCGTCAATCTGTCATCATGAGATCACTGGACAATAAGACGGACGAGCTCGAGGCCCCAGGGAGAAGTTGGAGGAACTCCTGTGAGTGGGGAGGACAATATGTCTCACTGTGAGGACACCTGCCACTGTGAGGACACCTGCCATCAGCTTCAACATCTTCAAACATAGTGTCAAAAGTTGATATTGGAGGTGAAATTACAATTTAGAAGCACAAGTAAGCCAGTGATATTAAGTTAGAAGTGGGTGGACTTGGATTGGGGTGAATACGTTCGAGCGAGTTGCTTGTCATGACAGATTTGTTCTAACTTGACTTTTGGAAAAAGAGACAGCCCCCCACTACAGCTTCCATGTAATAAAGGAACATGTCACCTGTTGCAACAGAGTGTCTCACTGATGTGTTTTTTAATAATCTTTTAGACAACAATGAAGCGCTGCAGCACAGTGGAAGAAGACGTATCAGGCTTTGTCTCGCCCAGACAGCACTGGTGTTGTTGTTGAGCACAAGTTTGATAAATCCATTGTTGGTTTTTGGACTTTGATGTGGGACTGGTAGACAGCAAGAGAATATAGAACATCTTTAGCCTTGTTCTTTAACTTTAAGTCTGTTTCCGTCAATAATCCTTGAAATATTCTCATTAGTTATTCCTTCACACAACTTTCTCTGGCCGTGTAACAGCTGTGTGCTCAGCAGTTGGTATGTAATGATAATACATCTTTGATGCTAAAGCGTGCTCGTGCCAACCATGAGGGTCCCCAGCCAAGTCGGATGCAGCTGAGGCTGGTCAATGGGTGAGATTTGTGTGTTCGACCTGGCCGTCAAAAATCATTCTGTCTTTTACCTGTTGGTGTAGTGCTTAGCAAAGAGGACCTGAGTCATTAGTTGCCCCGCCTTCCTCCACGTTGGACGATTTAGGATTTGTCTGTAAAACCCATTTATGTTCTTAGAATGAAGCCGTTTTCGATGTTTGAAAAAAATACAAAGAGATCTAGAAAAAAGTGAGACGTGCCGACAGCAACAGCAATGATCCACACATCTGATCTGAACATCTGAAGTGGACAAGCACTAATATGAAAGTGGCTCACACAGCAGAAGACCGGAGTGAAGAAGGTCCTGGTGGGAGTGAGGCATTCAGGGTAAGGTGAGGTGCCCCCTTAGTGTTTTTTATTCTTTTTTAAATGTCATTATCACCTCATTAAGTCAATACAGTGTCTCTCATGTATTCTCACGACAGGCATTTGCAGACCATGGTGCCCCCCCCCCCCCCCCCCCCCCCATGTGTACTTTTTCTCGGAGACACTCTGTAGAACCTTCGCTCTCTCCGCTGCAGCACAGATGGGATGCACTCTTTTATTCATAAGGGCCACACAAACTTTGATCTGGCTTTGCATTTGCAGCATGTGTCGAGACGGAGGGAGAGAGTGGGTGGGTGGGTGGGAGGGAAAGAGCAAGGAGGTGGAGGAAGCGGAGTGGGAGGTTGTCCTGCTGGCCGGGCGCTCAAACTGCTCCCCGTGCCTGCTTCTCCACACACTTCTCAGTTACCGTGGCCCCCCGGTGCACTTTTCTATCATGCATGAGTGTCATAAGCAGTACAGTCAATCTGCTGGCCTTAGACAGAAGGCAAACATCCCCACAGCCGGAAGGGGGGTGTCGGGTGAAGGGGTCGGTGGCGGGCGGTTGTCAGATACACAGAAAAGAAGCACATAATGTAGCGCCGACTTTTTTCTCACAATGGCGACCGAACCAGCTGAACAGTGGGAACCTTTAATCCCAGTTCTAATTGCTCCTATAGTTACGGTTGCTATGGTTGTCAAGTTTTCCCAGCGTTTCTCTAATGCAGGTTACCATGATAACAGAGGTAGATGTATCACTCAGGCGTAATGGTAATTGTTGAAACAATATGTTTTTAGATTTATGACGTTGTGAAAAACAATAAGTAGCTGTATCTCTAGGACATAGCTACTTAACCCTGATGTTGTGTTCCAGAAATAAACCTCTAAAGGTCTTGTTGCTGCCCCTCAACGATTATAACAAGATCTTGTGATTCAGTGTAGGAATACTGGTTATTTCCTTTTGCCCTGTCCTGTGTGCCTTCCTGTGCTGTGGCGGGGCCCTGAAGAGAAAAATGGTTTTCTTCTCTGCGCCGAGCCCAAGCCAATTCATGGAGGTGTGTTTATCATTCATGGTGACCCAGGTTAAGCGTCCTGAGAGTTATATTTAAGGCCGCGGGTCCCAGTTGGCAATTAAGTACAATTCATTACAGCAGACACACAGCCCTACAGGGGGAAAAGGTAAGAGCCGTGGCAAAACACCGCGGCGAGCGGGGGGAAAGAGAGAGAAACAGACGAGGCAGAGAGGAGGCGGGAGATGGATTTTTTTTTAAAAAGGGAAAAACAGGAGGGATGCGTGTAGGAGGGAACGTACGTGAGAAAAGAGGCAGATTGTGTAGAGGAGGTGTGCACCGAGGAGAGGAGGAGGAATAAAGTAAAGAAAAACAAGCTTCTCGGTAGAGAGGGATGGATGAGAAAGAGACGGATCTGTTTTTACCAGAGGTCTGTGGAGTGGCGGCAGCCTCACCTGATGCTGTGGCCTGTCAGCGATCGCCCTCCTCTCACAGAGAATATCAGGCCTTTTTATTTGCTGCGTTTTGATGTCAGGGCTGTTTTTGCCTCGACTACTAACGCCCCTTTGAAGACGGCACCCCCAGCTGAGAAGGAGGACTGTTCAAAAAGTAATTTTTTTGGTTTACACACCTAAAGCTCCTGAACTAACTGAATAACTCATTTAGAGCCTCACCGATGCTGGGAATGAGTAAACCAAACACATATCGAGCAGGAGGCCGTGGATTGTCCTTTAGCACCAACATATAAACTGCCTTAAATGTTTTCAGAGTAACAATCTGACTGTTTATTCTCAGTTTCCTGTATTTGCTGCCATGTTTGCTGAGCATTTTGAATCATGACGTCAGGAATATCAATTTCACCAGGTGCCTGAAAGTGTATTTCCTCTCATCAGAGCTGCACTTTCTATATTAAGATGAACGACACAGGCCGCTTCCTCCCACTATCCAGGAAGTGAAGCCAAACATTTGCCCGGATACAAACGCTGTGTTCTTGTGCCTTCGCTGCAAGAATCTCCAAGGGGAGGAGCCGTGGTATTTAGATCCTGTCAATACACACACTTGACCAATTGTAAGGCAGTCTCAGCTGTCAATCATGATGTTCCGCCCCAATTTATAGCATCAAATAAGTATTGAAACGATTAGATCTAAAATAACAGAAATCCTCATTTGGGTCTGTATATATACTTGCAGCAATCTGAGGTCCTGTAGAAGTTGGCCTTCAAATTAGGCCTGAACGTCCTCTTTTGCCCGATTCCCAATTTTCACTTCTGCTCTCCACCTAAAGAGAACAGCACCACGGGTCTGTGGAGCCATTCGTTTTGTTCAGAATGCAGTCAATAATATCGAGCTCCATTTGGAAACTGAAATGCATTGTGTGCACCGCGGCTTACCGCTCCAACTCCACCCGAAAGTAAACAAAACATTCAAATGAAGAAAGATCTTAATCCAATACAAGACTTGTTCGTCTATTCATTTCACAAACGTTCACTGAATCATCTGAACGCTTCATTGATCTCATTGTAAATGGGCTGCAGTGTTTTTCATAGACACATCATTATGATAAAAAGATATTTTTTTGTCTTTATAAAACAAACTTACTGAGTCTACTTGTCAAACTCTGCAAAGTCTCATTTGTCTCAAAACCTATCCCACAATTGTTCCTGTATTCGTTTATTCAGCTTCTTCATTAGCAAAAAATTACAATAATACTTTCTTTATAGAAGGCCTCCCACCTCCGATACCAACCAGCCGATTTTAAAAGTTCTAATTGCAACTTAAATATAAATTAAATAAATAGAAGGAGAAAACAAAACAAATGGGACTGAAAATATTGAATAGAACAGAGTGAAGTCAACAACACAGATGGTACATAAATTCAGTAGTTGTTGATATATCACTAAGAGACACAAACGTGAGGTTTTATTGAGGCTTAAGGGGAAAATGCAGGGACCCCCCCCCCCACCTCTTCAGTTTCAGTGTGGTAGACTGACAGATGCTGCCAGTATTCAAATTAATACCGCTGTGCATATTTGCCTTTTTACTCTTTTGCATGCTCTTCTTCTTCCCCCTCTTTGTTCAAAGGTACGATTGTCGATGGGAAACCAAACATCATATTTTTTACTGACAGCTTTCTGGTCTGAAATTGCCAAAATAACACACACTGAATATAGAACACTATAACAGTCCACATATTGGAGAATTTTATCCGAGACTTCTGTATGAATACTTTCTGCCGACATTGTCCAATCATTAATATTAATATTAATATGCCTTGTACCAGCGCAAGGAAAAAGGCTGGTTAGTATTTTTGCTTCTTTCAAATGGAAAGAAAGTAGCTGGAACAACAATAATGGTGTTGACAACTGTTAGAAATAACTCATTGTTTGTGTACTGTTTCACAAAGTGTGGATAGCAGCTATTAGTCGGTGTCGGCGATGCTGCACTTCTGTGTTTCCAGCTCTCCGGGCTCTACCTGGCTGCGCCGGCTGCTGCCACACATCATTTCAGGAATCTGATGAAGTGAACCAACCTCAGATTAACCTCTAACCCCGTCTTTCGTTTTCTGCAAACCCAAGACCATCACTGGAGGTGGGGGCACACACACACACACACACACACACACACACACACACACACACACACACACACACTAACACACACACCCACAACACACAAAATCCATCTGCCCTCCACTGTCAGGCTGTCTGAGGTTTAATGGACTCAGCTCTTCACAGTACTTGAAGCAGTAGGGAGGATAGTTTAGGATATTCAAGTGCTTTATACATTCACATTTAGTAATATTGTAAAGAATCAGAGGAATGAAAAATGTTTTGAGTAGTAGTGTTAATATTGGAAAATTGAATTCAACTATTTGAAAAGTAGAATAGAGCTAGCATCCCATCTTCTCATTTTGAAGAAAGGGAAAATAAATCTTGGGTCCACTTTAAATACTCTAGTGGTTTCCTCCTTGGTTCAGGCATCACCTCTCCACACAACTTCATGGCAGTGCAGTCATTTTTTTGTAATTCTGCTCACAGAGACAAACAAACACGCAAAGGTAATTCAGATTTCCTGCTGCAGCGTCCTAAGGTAAGACACTGCAGGGGGGCAGATGTTTCAACATACTGGAGCCGCAACTCCGCTCCTACAATTATAGTTTACGTATTCAGTAATTTGCAATCTTGTACTGAACTGAATGTACTTCGGGCCAATGCGACTTGAGTGACAGGGTTACTGCACGCACAAAACATTCGCGAACGAGTTTTAGTGCAAATTAGCAAATTCTTATCGGGCGAAGAAGATCTTTTTCAGATTATGCAAACTAGCGTAGTCATTTGTTTCCCACATCCCCTTTGAAAATGAAGATCAGTGCAGAATCAATGCTGGCAGGAGTGCAATCTGTGGTTTGTGCGTTAGCATGGATCATTAACTATTTTCCCTGAGGGGATAAAGAAAATATCACATTCTTATTACACATGCACTGCATCCAGATGAACACATTCATTATTTGCCCCGTCCTTGGCAGAAATTTAGCCGAAACCCGATTGTTTATTATTTCATTGTGTATTCCGCCCTCTGTCTCATTTAATTCTCACACACTCTTACTCCACTATGTCTTCTTAAATTCAGTATTCATGGTCCTCTCAATGTGACTATGCACAGCGCCAACCAATGCTTAAATAGTGAAGCTTTGGAATCGGGTCGGAGATAGAAATCAATTCTCATCAGATTTTACATTTTCTAAGATGAATTATTTGAGAGAGGAAGGAAAAGGACAAAGCTGTTTAATTCCACTTTTGAGCAGCCTAGACATGCTTTGTAACGACTACACAGGAGACTGGCCTTTAAATACAGTTTTATAATATAGGCTAAGCTTTCATTCTATTAGGTACACACAGCTCAGACTAATTCAGACTCATAAAAGTTACAGTCGTGGGAGGGGCGCCCTTAGCTCAGTTGGTAGGGCGTCCCCCCCATGGGCCTCGGCCAGCAGCGGACCCGGGTTCGATTCCAGCCCGCGGTCGTTCTCTGCATGTCTCTCCCCTCTCTGCCCCATTTCAACTCTGTCTCTAAAAACTATCAATAAAAGCATAAAAATGCCAAAAAATAATCTTTAAAAAAAAAAAAAAAAAAAAAAAGTTACAGTCGTGGGATAAATCCTACCCTGGTGACGGTTTGAGCATGTGTAGCGACAGGACCGCGCAGACTCTCACTCTCAAACTATACACAACTTTATCATAAATTACAGCCAGTTAGTTTAGCTTAGCATACATTTACATACATCACGTACATTTACATTATGTTTGTGGATAATACCATTTTCAAGAGACTTCCGAAGGTAAATGCTAAAAAAAAATCCCCGAGGACATCTAGCAGTTATTAATCCAAGCAATCATGCAATAAGCCAAGACATGGAATGAGATTATAGCAACTTTATGAATGTCCCGCTCAATGAAACCAGGGGGGGGGGGGGTTGAGCCCCGGCTGCCCATTCAAATGTCACACGCATTTGCTCGGACGACGGAGACTGGATTTTTAATCAAACTTTGCCTGGAGGGGCTGAGGGGTGGAGGTGGTGAGGACTCTCATGGTTTCATTTTGGCATTTTCCAGATTACACTGATTAGCCGACGTGGAGCGAAACAATAATAACAACATCTCACTCTGCCACTTTTAAACTCGCTGCTATTTCAGATACATTTGTTTATTAGCCCCTTAAACTATAGAATGCAATGCTATATAACAAACGTAGTTTAAACCTGAGGACCTGTGTTACACAAAGTTTTTGACCACTTGCGAAACTGAAAATATGTATGAACCAATTAAATATTCTTTTAGGAATTTTATTAAAGTTATTTGCAGCTTTTATCTGTTCTGAGCTCTGTGGTTTGGTTTTCCAGTCCCAACACAGAATATATCTTCAACAAAATAAAGCGCCCCTGGTTGGCTAAAAACCAGTAATTTGTCAAGAGGACATAAACAATTAAAAGTTGCGTGGTCTGTGTCTCATAAATGCGTAAGTTAGAACAGCATAAATATGTTGAACAAAAAAGCTGTATCTTTGGAACCCTTTTTTTAAGTAACAACTTAACTTTTAACTTAACTATTCAAAAATGTAATGTTGCATAAAAGTGTTTCCATCTGACTGAAGGACAAAATTTCATTGGTAAAACGTGTGCGTAATAAAAAGAAATTGAAAGAGCACACAAATGATTTATGTGAGACGTGGGACTTCCACTAAACTCGGCTCCACCAAACAGACGAACACAGATACGTGAGGCAAGTTTTCTACAAAAGAAATTCCACCGTGTGAATGTCTGTGTAGTCATCTCATCGCTCTCTCTTCTTCTGCAATCATTTTCTCATTGAACCAACTCCCGATACGCAGGGAGTTCCACGGCACCCTGAGCTAAAAGGATCGTGATAGGTGATGAGTCTGGAGACAGCTCCACCTGTAGGACTCAAGGTCAAGCCTCCCATCAACCTCAGAGATCCGCCGAGACTCAACTCTGAGTGACGCAGCTAATTGTTTTCACGTGGCCCAGAGCGAGAGGCCGTGACCGCTCGCCGGCGTTCATTCATGTGTTGAAAGCCTTCCCACAGTGCAACACATCTCGGACTCATTTCACACCCGTTTTCATATGGAGTGATCCCAGCTGCGCGTGTGTACACTCCCTCTTGATGTTAAGTTGTCGTACACGCTCGCGAGCATCTCCGCGTCTGTGTTCGCCTTCTTCCCACGCGTGCAAGTCCCATATGTCCCTGCGTTGTCTTTGTGTGTGTGAGTCTGTGCCCTCTGTGTGTGTGTGAGTGGACCTATGTTTAGTCTTGTCATCCAGGCGCGGCAGTCAACAATAAAGGCAGCTAGGCCTCTCAGCAGGATTTGTGTCGCCCGGAAGATTCCTGTTAGCGGGGAACTTGCTCCACACACCTGCTCCTCTGTCCACACTCAGTAGGAGAACTTCTCATTAATCTAATTTTGAACCGGGAAAAATAACTTCTGACTTCAGACGTCTGACTTGTTGTGCGGTGAATATTATCTACAAAAAAAAGTCTTAATTGATTGAACTAAATATATTTTCTTGCGTTTTCATCTATAAAATAAGGAGTAAAGGTCTTTGCAAACCAAGTCTGTGTATTTTTCTGATGCATTTTTGAACCCGTCATCGAATAAAAATCAAGACGCACAGAAACGTTACACACCGAGTCTGATACGATTTATTATTCGGTTTGTTCAGAACATTTTCAGCAGGAGATCAAATGGACTCGAGCAGTGAGGATAATTTTGCCGTCCGCACAGTTCTTGAAAAAAGAAACAGAAACCGTTGGGCCTGTTTAATGCAAACTTATCCAGATTGCTTCAGTGGTCCGGTTTGATACACTTGAAACACCACCAACACATAGAATGCATTTTATAAAGAAGAAATCAACATTCTGTGATTCCAAACAGCTCATCCAAAATGTTCCAAAAACTTTACTGAAAGATTTGGTGTCCATATTTTGATGCGTCCGACACAACGTGAGGTCGTATTTTTCAAAATGGGGATTTGCTTTGCAAAGGCCTCAAAGATTGACAGTCTATCCAGGCAATTTGATAAAAGGAAAATGGGGTACAATTAAACCTGCAGGGGTCAAACCATCTTCCTTTAAAGGCTCGTTGTGCTGTCAAGACCCTTTAAGAGGCTTTTGTGTGTCTAATAAACATATGAGTCAAGTGTAAATGGATGGTTACATGGGTGCGTCCCTTTTACCACTTGTCCATTTCATTATGGAGCAGTGGATCCATAGCTGATCCATGAATGACAGTTGAGGTGTGCGTGGTTATTTGTTATTTCTGCATCATATCTTTAAAATACAATGACGCACCTCGACAGTAGGTAGAGTGAAAACCAAGGTCTGTTCTGATCATATCCGTTTTCCTCCTCTGGAGATAAGAGATGTTTTTTTATAGCTTCAGTGCTCGATGAACATCATTTTACACGGGGAGTGTTATTCTGGTATATTCTCACTGTCGTGCTGCAGAGATACACAATGGCTGTCCTCCAGTTACATGTTATTCCTGCTTGTGTAATTATACCCATCAACACTGTGGCCTTATCCTGTGAATACGTGCAAATATTGAAAGCATCCAGTGAGAGATGAAGGTTTTAAATGTGACAAACGTGAGTTTTTAATATGCGGCCCACCTTGCGTGCTAGAAGGTGAGTAAACCGGGTTCTTCGGTTATTGAGTGCTAATTCCCTGCGTGAGATTGCGGTTGAGGCGACATGGAATGGATTTGTGTTGTTGGGGTGAATGGGAAAGCACTGACGCAATGGGCTTGTGATCTGTGTGACAGACGGGAAGCAAACTCATGTACGTGGAAGCCCTGTGAGACGTCTGCAAACAGGTTCAGGGCAGAGAATCTGGAGTGGATGGATGTTGTTCACCATCTGCGGAGACCTCCTACCTCGGCTGTGTGTCCTGCAGTATCAGCCCAGGATTGCTAAGTGCACAGGGCCTAAAAATCCCTCCTCACTCACCCTGGTGTTGTGTGTGAAGGGGTTACATCTCCTCGGCTCTGGCCACAGGCGTCGTGTCTGACGGTTGTGCCCATCTGGCTTTGCCCTGCACTGTTTTCCTTGAATGAGGCCTGGCAATCATATTTTAGCTGGACTCCATGTCTCCTCTCCTCTCATGGCCTCATTTCATTCAAATTTCAAACATCCTACACTTGAATGTGCCAGCTTTGAAATGTGAAATCCTATGCTTTGGCATTTAAGGGATCCCACCGGGGTTACTCTCACTCTATTGGGGTTCAGTACCTTTTTATGCCAGAGCTTCCTCCACACTATGTTTCCACCTGCTGTCCACACTACTACAGAGTTTTTCCAGCCCCTTAAACGGCTCGATTCTCTTCCTGATTGGTTATTATCAGTTTTACGCAAAGCGTTGCAAACACTTACTGTCCACCTCGTTGTTGCTCGAAGAAAAGAAATCCCTTCTCTTACTTTTCATCTTTTGCTGTTTCTCATTTGTAGTATCTTCCGTAACTGAGCAACCCACTCTGAATGGTAAATCTGCTCTCTATGCAAACTCAAACACGCATGCCCAGCGAGATCACTTCTGGCACAGAGCTCGTCTGGAGGGATAGCCCCTGAGTTCTAAATCACTGTTAGAGGACTAACACATATTGATATGGATGCAGCCTGAGGCCGTGGTACAGTTTGCTTAGGCTCAACATAAACTCCACCTCTAAACTCCTTCACTCAGCACATCTGGTGCCTTTTATTCTAGGAGCTTGACAGTGTCCAGAAGTATTAAAGAGAACTGGGCCGGGCGGTGTGGCCTAGTGGTTAGAGTGGTTGCTCTCCAACAAGAAGGTTGCCTGTTGAAACCCCACTCTCTCCCATCTGCATGCCGAAGTGTCCTTGGCAAGATACTGAACCCCTAAATGGCCCCTCATAAATGTTGAGTGTACTAATTGTAAGTCGCTTTAGACAAAAGCGTCAACCAAATGACATGTAATGTAATGTAACTGAATTCACTGCAGTATTTTGATTTGTCTGGATACAATACTGGTAAATGATTTATTCACGTCAACATCTTCATTTCAATGACAGCCTGTTATATAACCATTTAATTAGAGCCACAGAAAACATAATACAACTGTTCTCACAGGCTGAGTAATGGTCTGCATGTCAAGTCAAAATAATTTTTAAGACCTTATGGTCTAATGTTTTTGGAGCAACCCCCCTTTTTGTATCTTGTGGATGCTAATAAGTAAACATATACCGATTACCTTTGATATAAAGAATTACCTCTTCAGGTTTTTGCCAGCGAGCGGTGCTTGGATGACTCGTTCTTCCAGTTAGTTCAACATTATTATTTTAATAATAAATAATAAATGTGTTCTGTTCATCAAATAACAAGGTAATTAAAGCAAATAAACATCAGTGTGTGATCTTTAAAAATGAATAAACACGTGTTTTATTGTTTGTCTTGCAGACGACAATTTAAAAACTGCTATGCACATGAAATAACACGTGCCCTCAATTTATTAAACTTCTTTTATAATATTTTGATGAAATCACTGATTTTGAGACGTTCTGATGAATGTGACTTACCAGAGGTCGAAGCCACTGTGTTGAAATGAAGCGCCCCCTGTTGCTCCTGCAATCTGTCCTACACGAAATTTGCTGCTAGGATCATTTCACCCTGGATCACAAATATATTTTAATTTGGTGAAAGTGGTGTCCCATCATGCATAGAGATGACTGAATTGTAGAAACATAATAATTGAGCAAATGAGAAAATCTAAATTGAGCTTGTCTGATGCTGATCTCCAGTCCAGTCCTTACAACACAAGAATTACAAAATCATACACGGTGATAGAATAAAGCTTCGGGACATAAATCTCTGACTGCTCCGCCAACGTGCCGCAATTCCCGATGCAGAAATCTCAACATTGTGAATATAATAGGACACATCAAGAGAAGCTGCTCTGTCATTTTGAGCTTGAAACACTGTCTGCTAATAATTGATGGTTATTAGAAATGGCACAATAGCGGGATATATAAAGCGCCGCCCTCTTATTCATTCAAATAGAGGTCACCCACACTAGGTGTCTTTCTTCTGTGGATTATAAATTGCCTCTCTCTCTCTCTCCGTCTGTCTCTCTCCGTCTCCACCCGCCGTCTCTCAGCGTTTCGAGAAAGTCGACTGAATTTAAATGGGATAAATCATAAATCTGATTCGGTGAATATTCCCTGTGATCTGGAGGGCAGTGTGGAAGAAAGGTGGTGAACTGAAAATGATGAGAGTTCTTTCATTTTTATCTTATTTTTTTTTCTCTGTCTGTGATCCCCATCCGACTGCCCCCCCGTCAGGAGTTTAGTTGAATAATTTATCTGTAGGGCAATAATGTGAGGTACTTCATTAGATGGGGGAGCTCTCCGGTGTCAACGGAGCCGTCTCCTAATTGAGAAGCCTTTGATGAATCCCGATCAGAACTTTGACAGATTCAACAGTGACGAGACAGTTAGCTGTAATACGTCGCCACGGAGGTTTCATAATCCACTGCAAACATTCAATAACTCACTATTAACAATGTCTTAAGGTGGAGTGAGGCTCACATCCCCGAAATAAGTCGAGACTGAAAAGAGGTGGTGTTCTTTGACGAAGAATAGAGGATGGTTTCATGGCCCTGGTGACACAGACAAGACATTTCAGACCCTTATGGAGACTAACAACACGGTAAAAATATACTGGGCACTGTCTCGTGTTGGATAAAAGGTCAGCTCTGTTAAAGAATTCCTCAATGTGGCCAAGAATTGTTGGCGTCTGACACCTCGGATGCCACCTGCGCTCCACCGGTATCAAGACTTTTCTCCGACCTACCCGCCATAAAACGGAATATACTGCAGTTGTACTTTCCGCTATATTTCAAAGCAAATAAAAGCCTGGTATTTAATCGCAGCGATCCTTCTCACATTAGGCCGAAGATGCATTTCACCGCAGGTTGGAAGGTCAGGAGGCTGCATTGACTTCCAAGTCTGATGACTTCACATTATTCAGTCGTAGACCATTAGCCGCAAAAGGTTATTAGCTGAAAGTTTTAGAGCTTTATCAGAGTTTGAGGTTAATGAAAAGGAATGGCATAAAGTTATTAAATGTTATGGGGTTCTTCGCCGGGTCTGTAGCTCAAGATATTCCAGAACAAGTCCTTAAAGATTTAATAGAGACGCAAAAGTTTTTACCAACTAACAAACGGTTTTCCATGCTTCAGTATAGACTGGTTTTATGTGCTTATCTTGTCCACTTCATTTATTCGTAGAAACCCTGTAAGTTAAACAAACCTCCACAGACACCTATAACAGCATCACAGATCAGTGATCAGTGAGTGAATGTGTACAGAGCTGAAAGTAGTGGATAAACAGCTGACATAGCCAAAGTTAATGGATAAAAGGTGAAACTGTTCGCTAAAAAGTTGGGTGCATGTCCCGTCAGCTAACATGGAGGAGGCAGGGTTTAAGAACCATACTGCCGTCAGCTACCAGTTGGTGATCAAGACACTTAATCTTCACATTTGGAGAACAGTCATGTCGTCCATCTTCATATCCAATCTACGCAGAGCAAAGAATGGTTGAAGTGCCCCCCCCCCGTAAACAGTAGGAGGATCACTGGTTTCGGGAGTCGGACTGTGTTGAGTGACAAGAGGTGATAAGATGTTCTGTTCCTGTGTCCAGTGTGTCTTTTCATTCTTTATTTAAGATTGTTGTTATTTCACGCTGTCACACACATTTCCATTTTCCATTTCACAATCCAGCGAAAAATGTGCTTAAATCTTTTACACAACTCCTACATTTCTCCCTTTCCCTCCCAGAGAAGTTGGCGAGGAAAACACACTGGTACGTACATTCTAACCTCGGTGTCCTTTCTTACAACGCACATTAGCTGTAGACCCAGACCCCGAGAATACAGAGGGAAGAGTGTTTTATCATGACAGAGACACTGCAGAGGGGAGGCCATTGATCTGTGAAGTGTCACAGTGTCAACCCACTGTGTCAGACCCCTGTTCTGCTCCCTGAACTATGTGTGTTGACTGCAAACCCTAAAGGTATAAAGGTACTATAAAAAAATGTACCGTTCCACCACTTTCATACTTTCCATTGTGTGCAGGAGGATCGGCTGACGTGGACTCTGAACTGGAGGATGAAGTGCTCAAGTAGTGTTATTAGCCAACCTCACCTCACATCCCATAGAAAACGTAGGCGGAGGTACATGGTGATGACGTGATAAAGGCTTATCCCAGTGTTCAGACTAGTTTGATATTATTAACTTGGTACATGACGATGTGTGGGGTGTTGTGGTTTGTTTACGTCTCATCTGTTGCTCTGTCGTCCACCAGGCGACACCGGATGACTCGGGATTGAAACGTGAACTGATTTAAGCTGCAGATTGTTTATCCGTTTTTTTCTCAACACTATAATCTTTAGCCCCTCGTTCTATTCGCAGCTCACCGAACAGAACTGTAAGCTCTGTGATTGAATGTGTCCCGCCTAAATGCATCTCGGGAGCCGTAATTAATTTTCCCCTTAAAATGTTATGTGCCCACGTTTTCCTTCGTTTGACTTTTTATGGAAGGACGTGCTATTTTCCACTCTGGTTGTTCATCACTTGGACTGATAATCATGTAAAAGAGTCTAATCAGCTGAAATGAGTCGGCACATGGAATTAAAGCAAAAATCCATTTGAAGCTGAACCGGTGAACCAGAAGAACAAGTCGGAATGAATATGAAAATATGGAGTGGGGTGTTGGATTATAAAAACAGAACTAAGCTAAATGCAGGGTGTGTTGAGCTTTCCATTTCTGACTCCACCATGACAAGAGTACTCTAATCTAGGCCTACTGGGAATACCTGCGCCCCAGTGTTCCCAATGAATGATGACAAGACCACACCTACTGGGTGACTGCAACACAAAAGAAGATGAAATCCAAGGGGACCGTAGAGCTTTGACATGCATCTTCCATGTGGAGAGAATCCAACAGCCATTTTCCCAAATCTGGCGTGGGAACACCAGTGGGTGGAACTTGCCCCCTCAAAGGCCCGTGTGCCTTGCAACGCTGTACACGACCAGCAGCCGGCAAATGGAGATTTAAATAAATGGATTCCCAGAGGCACCCAATGATTTCCTATCCACTCCTCCATGTCAAGCAACACGTCTTAAGGCAGGCAACACATTCCAGTTTTTCTATACCCCTGCATCCACATACACACACACACACACACACACACACACACAAACACACGCCCACACAAATGGCCTCCATATCTCCCACAGATAGCATTGCAGTGACCGGCGCATTTGAGCCACAAACCCTTCTATTTTCCCATCGCTCACCCCCGCTATCCCTCCATCGCCTGCTGAGCGGGGTGTCTGGATGCTATCGCGCCCCAGGCAATCAGAGATACAGTCATATGTCACAAATAGGTGTCAACTCTTATTATTGCGGGGAGGGGGTTGAAGGCAAGTGAAAACTCACTTATCAAAAAGGACATAGCGGTGACACATTCCCCGTCCATCCCTCTCTTCCTTGCTCTCTTTCTCCATTTGCACCGCCTGAGCTGGATATCACCTTTTTTTATATCACAGTCCAACAAGATTTGACCAATAACACAAATGTAATACCTCTCCCCTCTGCTCTCTGCCTCTATCCCAGTTGATTTAATGGACCTGTAAATTGCCAGTATAGTTTATTCAATGTGTTTCTAAAGGGAGGGAAGTGAGCCTGCAGGTATGGGAAGGACATACTGGACTTCATCTCTACTTTAATACAGTAGCCTTGACTATTATCAGGTTATTTGTTGAGAATTGGTATGATTTATTGCTCGGTGTTCGGTTTGGCCTAGTTGCAAAGTTGATATGGGAAAAGTTTTCATATCTCTTACCTTTTTTTCCCCCCTCCATTTATTACAGTTCTTGTCACCTCTAGGTGTTTGTGTTGAGTTTGTATCTAAAACAAGGCTGCAAGCTCATATTCTAAGAAGTAAATGTTAAACTGGAGGTAATGCGATGCTTTGTCTTCAGAGTTTTATAAAATCGTTTATCTTTCATTAAAGTTTAGTATCTGCCATAAAGTCAACACGAAATATACAGAAATATATTAATTCCTTGATTCTGTGACATTTTACAATACAGAGCTGGGGTTTAATCAAAATCAAAATTGTGCTAATAAATTGTCTCAATTTGCCCAAAATATATTTACAAAAAGACACGATGGGTTTTATATTTTTCATTATACCCTGAGATATGAAAAGAAAAACAATAGACGGGGTCACTCAAGTGGCAAATCTTTATTCTTCCAAATCAGTGAACTCTGAACATAAAAGTCAAAAGGTCTGACATGAATGAGAGAATAAAACCATAACCCGACTCTTTGCTGTGCTTGAAGTGTAGCGCTCATTTTTATACAGAAGTACACTGGAGCTGAACAAAATACAGGACTCGCATCGTACATCAGGATTGGTTCATGGTGCGTTGACTCTGCTGATCCGTGATGCAGCGTTTGTAGCCCCGGGTGGTGGAAACGCGTGAACACTGCGCTCATAGCTAATAAGGGAGTCAGCTGTGTAGTACATGTAGTCACTTTGTACGATGGATCCATATTTTAGCTGTTGATACGGCCTTGTTGTGCATTTATGCAGCTCTAACCTTTTACAGTGCAGAAACAATTGCATTAGATTGCATGTACTGTATGTAAAGTGCATATACATAATATGCAGGAACTATGTATTTTACTATATATTCAAAGTAGCTTATTAAATCTAAACTCATCTTTAGAGTCAAACTGAGATGAGCAGTATTTCTTGGGTTGTTGCATTTTTTGACTTACAGGAGAGGTAAGTTGTTGTATTGGTACAATTGAAGATGTTGGTAAAGTCGTATGATTGGTCCAATATCTATATAGACAGGCAGGTGGTTCATGATGTGAACCAAGCCCCCCAGCTTAACATTGACATTGGGTGAGTGGCGGACAACGTTGAGGAACCGAACCACCATTCATTCTCATGTTCACACCTTCGGTAACCGGCCCCATCTGAGACTTGAGACTTGAACCAGAACTGTTTTGCTTTGAGGTGACACTGCACCACCACGCCCGCAAATCTCAGTTTCACTTTATATCTAAGTTTTATTTTGACTTTGAAATCCTCGATAAACGCATCATGCATTTTCACTTCACAACTCTTCTTAGACTATTCAGTCAGTTCCCCAGAGCTTAAACAATAACTGTTAAACTAATCAATTAATAGCTTCACTCCCTGGGTGTTTTCATTTAAACCCCTACCGACAACAATGGCAACATTGAAACTGTCAGAGACGGTTTTGTTCTTGTAGTTTAATTACCCAATCGATTTTCCATATTAGATGGAATTATGCCATTAAGCCCAGGCTGCTGGTCTGTCCTGCACATGTGGTGAGAGGACCCCAGCTGTGGACAAATAGATTCCACTTGCACCATGTTTGTATAAATGTTCGAGAAAACCTTATTATTTCATTTTCTGTAATAGAAATCCCTTTCCCCCAAACTCTTCTCAACCATTCCCTCTCACAATCTTCACCGTTATCGCAAACCATCTCCCCATTTCATTTTCTGTCTGCTCAATAGTTCTGTGATTTTCATCGCACACTTCTCCTCCGTCACCATCTGTCCCTCTCTCGCCACCGTGGCAGAAGTGGAGGCCCCTGGACGCCGAATTCGTCTAGAGACACGGGGGCGTAAAAAAAAAAAATCACCTAGCGAGGACGAGTCAGCCATCAATCTCCCTCTC
The DNA here is from genome assembly GCF_949316205.1 of Platichthys flesus. Taxonomy (NCBI): domain Eukaryota; kingdom Metazoa; phylum Chordata; class Actinopteri; order Pleuronectiformes; family Pleuronectidae; genus Platichthys; species Platichthys flesus. Next base: position 7,449,325 of record NC_084967.1, on the reverse strand, counting down.
TGTCATCCCTTCCTTCACCCTCTCCTGCTCTCCTTCACTATCGCTTCCTGCGTGTCTGTTCTCTATCACTGTCTGTCTATCCTCCCCATCCCTGTGCTCCCTCGCTCCCTAATCCCATCTTCAGTCAAGGCTGGACATTTGTGACGGCCCTTCTCTCTCCTCGATGCCATCCAGCCAGGACCAATATAAACCTCCTCTCAGCCCTCTCCTTATTACTCCTCTGTTTAGATAACATCTCCAGGAGGCTTCGAGCCATTGTATTCCTCTCGCTCACTGTCCTTCAGCGAGCGCCTTTATAGAAGACATCCAGATGGGAGATGGCTTAGCTAAAGCCACGATGGAAATCCTCAACCAATGGTTTCATAAGAGGCGCTATCCTAGCTCAGCTGCCACATTGGGTGTAATTTCCCTGAAACCGCATTTCAGACGAGACTTTCCACGGTGGCTAAGCACCGAGATGATGCTGGTTCAACTGGAAGCCAATCAGCAATTAAACTGCTTTGGAAAAAAAAACAGGCCAAGATCCATAAAGATAAAGTTGTGGATTAGGTCTAAACCTTGTTAAACACTTAAGGGTCTCTAAAAAAGGGGGCCGGGTTGTGGCCTCCCATTCAGTGGCTAATGTCTGTGGATGGAGCCTGGGGATCACAGAGGGGTTTTAACCTACCCTGTCAGCCTAAATTAATGAGGTAATTAAGGGCTCAGGTGGAATTAGCGGTAGACACCTTAAGTGCCCTGGGGCAGCCAGATAGGCAGCCGGGATGTACAGCTACATTATAGTAAGAGGACCGAAGATGCCATAAAAAGCTCGGGGGTGAAAAGCAAAGGTCAGAACAGACGACTGTTGGGTCAGAAGGAGTTGATGTAGACCACGTCCGGTTGTTTTGGTTTGTCATGCCTTCGGGATGACCGGGGGGGGGGGGGGGGGACGATTTGTTCAGAGAAATCAAAGCAGTTTGTTTTCCACCTCAGGTCTGTGGCGACATGGGATCAGGTGAACATAAGGAGAATTTAGGAGGCTCTTTTAGGGAGTTTAATGTGATTATATTACATAGACTGCTGCAGTCATTAAATCATCCAATTTAAAGCGTCCATAAAAGAGACTCCCTCGGGAATAATATTCAGATGATGGTTCCGTAATACTCATGCTCTATAGTTCCATGCCTCTTCTCTTTCACTGAGAATCTTCTTCATCACTTCATCCTCCTCTATTCCTGAAACGCTACTCTGAGATGAAAAGAATTGAAAAGTATCTAAATGGACTTTGACTTTAACCGTAACTTCACACTTAAAGAACTTCAAAAAAGTGCCCCGAGAACGCAGTGCTGCCAGCATTAATGTATTTCATTATAGAACAGGCAGGTCATTCAATTAACAGCTAAAACAAATCACTCAAGTTTGCAGTAGCTCTTGGTTGAGTTGTTGATACCTGTGGTTACTGGTGGCTTGATCCAAAAAACTCTCCTTGACCAATACATTTATCTCAAGTACAGTAGAGGAGTTACTGGTCTGTGTTTGTAGTGCACGACCACCTGATCTGATTTTTTACTGCACATACCACAGGAAGTTTTTTTCCCAACAACAACATGGCCCAGTGGAGCTGGTTGTGTTCGGATCCCAGCCTTTTGCCTGCAACACTTAATCAAAAATATTCTCTGTCACTGCTCCTTGTTCAAATTCCCCCTGTATTATATAGAACTCATCCACCGTGGACAAAATAACAGTTTTTCTCCTTTTTTTTGATGGAATTTTCCTAAACGACTGCCGGCCACAGTGACTACTACCTTACCTGCGACTGCTTCACAATAAAAGACACGCCAGGTTTTTTCCAATTGAATGCTTTCAGGCACACGCAGCAGTGGGAAATATTTGGCTTGGATTAGCAGTAAGTTAATGCGGCTTTGACATTCCATTATGAGAAGCAACAGGAAGCAGTGAGGCTCATCTCAATGACATGAATGTATACACCTAATGCTCGACTTAGTGCATGCTCTGTGAACCCCTTGTGCGTTGCTTGTGTGAACCTCAGAGGAATGGCCTTTTTACAATCTTAGAAATAACTGTTAAAAACCTGAGGGACCATATACAAGGTCTCTGTCCCACAGAATGCACAATCTCAGATTTATGGAAAACCCTTTTTTTTATTCACTTTCTTTTTTCCTATAATATTCATATGATAAACAGACTGAATCCCTTTCCCCTGCGTCCACTCGATGCAGAAACCATTATATTGAGGGGATTCATGAGGCTGTAACTTAGACCTGTCAGCTGTAAACTGGTTTAAAATGACATTCCTGTCACTCTCAGCGGTCGTTGATGGTTTGCAAAATTGATGCAGTACTCCAAAAATTTACTGAAGTAAAAGTACAAATAAATAGACACTCAGTAGCATTTTTTTACTTGAGTAGAAGTAAGTAAATGCTCATATTCGCGTCTTGGCGGTTTCTTAACCAGTGACGCTCCACTGGAAGAAGGCGGGGTCTAATGTTTGTTGCCTGCTCTGATTGGATCAGTGGACTAATTCCCTTCTAATTATTGCCTAGGTTTAAGGATTAAAGGAAACTAAATATGAACATGTTACATAATGCTTTGTAAAGATGTCTCTATATGTTGACCTTGTGATGGACTGGTGGCACGAGGAACGACCCTGCCTCTCGCCCAATGTCAACTGGGATTCACTCCAGCTTCACCAGTGAACCTCAAATGGAACAAGTGCTATAGATTATGCGTGGATGGATGTAGTGGAGTGAAAGTGCAACATAATTTACTTATCTGAGGTACAGACACAGGAAAAATGAAGTGGAGGAGAACAAGTACTTTGTTAGTTTCTATCTCAGATTTTTCATTTAAAGTGCTTATTAGAGCTCTCGTCAATAACCAGGGCAGAGATGTAAAGACACATTATAATTAGAAGTCTCAGCTTTGCGTCTGTTCTCAGAACCGGGCCCAATAGCAGCAAAAAAGTTACGTGCAGGCTCAAAACTTTATTAAAGGGACGTCGGTGTGCTGGGTGGGGGGGGATCTTTGACATTAAAAGGGTGTAGAATTAGGCACATGACTGATACAGATAATTTCACATGTAGAAAGTGGAGCGCTTGAGAGTACCCCCCCCCCATTATTGATTGAGTCGGAGACACAGGTGGGTTTTGAACCTGTCGTTTTTCTAATTCAAAACACGACGGGGGAGCCCGAGTCGTTTTCTCAGGCAAACATCTTGAAGCCTTATTACATTCGCAGTGATCGTTTTTCTGTCCATCGGGCGGAGGTAATTAGGTTCCCCACTCACACCCCTAACTCCACCGCCGTCAATGATATCTCATCGGAGAGATTGCGGTTTACAGGGACGGTTAAATGAGTGATTGTTCTCGAGAACATAGCCTGTGGGTGTTCCTATCAATGACATCCACCATCCACGCGTTCATGCATGTGTTCGTGGACGCGTCCTCAGAGACGCAGCGGACACGCTCAGAGCAAGACGTACAGAGGAATCATATTATTATACTGGAATGTGTGAGGCGCATACCCAAAAGTACAACATCATTTAATTCACAAAGTCACAGTCCGAACTCAAATTAGCTGAGGTAGCACTTTGAAGGGTGCGTTTGGAAATCAGTACTTATTCCACTTCTTCCTTTCTGTTGGGACGCCAGTGAGGGATCATAAGCTTTTGTGGTATTGGCTGCCAATTGTGGTATTGGCTGCCACATCCTATTGGTTGATCCGGCAGCACTGGGACTACTTGGCAAGAATGGAAAGAAGCAGCCACAATGTCAAATAGTGGAACTGGTCGCTTTAAGAGACAGATCTAAAAACAAAAGAAAGAGAAATGTAGTGGATACATTTTCTCAATAGCCTGTTAATTAAATATTATGTTTACGGATAGGTGGTTGTACTTTAACGCTTCAACGAGTAGATGACTAATATCTTCACATCATTGGGGGATGCTATTCTTAACCATTCAATCATGCACTACAACATGAAGGGTCTGATGAATTGTAAGATGTCAAGATTTGTTTTGCTTCCTCTCTTTAAATAGGTATGTTTACAAATGATTCTAAAAAGAATAAAGATGATGTGAAGGTCCCCATCAGATACAACATTAACCCATTAAGACCTAAGGGTCACAAATGATTGCTTTATATTTAAAGCGTTGTTTGAAAACGAAAAATTTGCTACTGGGACTGAAACAAGTAGAGTTTACTGCAACCCTCTCAAAATGACTCCTTCTTGTTCGCGATAGAGGCGAGTTCCCCAGCAGAGGTTGTGCGAGATGTTGTTGTCGTGACTGTCCTCTGGTGTCAGTCAGTAGTTTGGTTCCTGCAGCTTTGACTCTTCTCCTCTAACACATGACAAGGGATCTGCCGTGTTCTCTGTTGGACCGGCTCCCCTCTCCCTCTCCTCTCCTCTCCCTTTCCCTCTCCCTCTCTTCTCTCCTTCCTCTCTTCCCCGGGGTTATCCACATATGACACCTGTCAGGGCGACAGGGCCGATTTCATTCTCACCTGCAGATATGACCTCTCCTCTTTTCTCACCTTCACACTTTAACCTTGAGTGTTGTTCCCACTCAGCTGCGAGCTCTCTGGTGTCCACATGCCACCCCCCCCCCCCCCCTCCATACGATACTGATGTCAGAGAGCGTTATCACACGAGACCAGCGCGAGCACACCAAGCGGAAGAAGCTCACTTCATTAGTTCAGTGTGAAGTACTGACAAGCAGCTTAAATCCACTTTCCTAACTTCCCCGTGCTCCAGAAGTGTCCAGGATCAGGCCAAGGGGCACAGGTGTATTGGTTGTAACTGACATGTTCTGCAGTGGTTTTCTTCATCGTCTTCCTCTTCTTCTTCTTCTTCTTCTTCATCTTGCTTCTCCTCTTCTTTTTTTCAGGCTCAGTGAACTGAGAGAAAATGACATTTAATTACAGGAGAGCAGTCACGCAGTTTGGCTAATTACAATCCCGGGAGTTCAGTCATCACATCTAATTAACTTTCCGTTTCATGAAAGCTTAATGCGGCACCATAGCTGGGCACCGCATGTGCCACACCTCAGGAATATTGACAACTCTTTGGACATTAATTTCAACATATATATATATATATATTTATATACTTATACTTTCTTACAAAATAATCAATCGAGACAATATTTGTTAACCTTTTGTTTTCGCTTTGACGCTGGTTTTATTTATGGACGCATCAAATATATTCATAATTGATCTAACCCTGCATTATGCTTAAATATAAATGAATATAATCAATCACCTGGACCGTTGGTGGCAATTCATGGGCTTATTGATTGTTCAGAGCACGCTGCCTCGTCTGATTCCCATTCATTATGACACTCTCAGAGGACAATCAATTCATTATTATGCTTGCCCTTGACCACATTGTTAGTGTGCTTACTGGGGCACAATCCTCCACATGCATGCGTGCATTTGTTGCTGTTGTCTTCTCAACCTCTGATTGTGCACAGTCTACAGACCATTTGATATGACCCACCTTTAAAATGGGGCATTTCATATCCAGATAACATATCGCCGTGTAAATTGGGGCCACGTTCTTTAGCAGATGTTAAGTTGCAACAGCGGCCGTTATCTCCTTCCATCTTCCTGATCCTCTGCCATATGTCGGGCTGTGGGCAGAACCTTGGTGGGGTTTGTTTTGAGCACTCCACTGTACTTTCCCGGCACCGCACTGTTTGACATGATTCATGCGTGGGTGGTAAAAGAGGCTAGTGTTGTTTGGAGTCTGTTGTGGGGACAGGTCTGTGGCGTAGTCGTTTTTTTTCTGGTCCACGTCGGACTCTTCACAGCCCAAACCACTGTGCAGCAGAAATAGCTCTTCTCCGAGGTACTGGCTGTGTACACTGTTATCTTTAGCTGGTCAGAGTCCTTCAGTTTGGATTCACCTCATTCTTTGTCATGTTCACTTCCCTTTATATTTATTTGTGTTCCCTCTCTGCAAGGTCCCTGACTGCTTCCATGCTGTGCAGAAGCACAAGTTAACAAAGAATGCTGTGAGAGAGAATCTGGAAAATGTCCTGGGGAAATAATTTCTTAAAAATAGTAAAACAGGCCACCAGTCCATCACAAGGTCAACATATAGAGACATCTTTACAAAGCATTATGTAACATGTTCATATTTAGTTTCCTTTAATCCTTAAACCTAGTCAATAATTAGAAGGGAATAAGTTACACAGCCTATATACAGTCTTTTGTATTAGTTTTTAAAATCACAAATATGTTTATTATCATTATTGCTTTACTATAGTATCAATTTTAAAATGCTGTATTGTGTTCAAACCCAATTTGATGCACAGCCCTTCTCTGTCACAGTATAATGCCGCGTGACCTCCACGTGCAGATCCCCCTTTGGTATCCATTTGTTTTGGACCAAATTGCGTGCATGTGTGTCCTGCCTCCTGCTCTATATGCTGATGTTGTTGATGGGATGCAAGTCTCCCCGAGACTCGAGATCACACTAGTGCAGAAGCGGGAGTGCTAATTGGTGGCTTGAAATCCCCTCAGTGCAGCCGGAGCTCAGTAAAGGTCATCTCCACTCATAAAATGGAGAGCTCACTTGTTTCTTTCTTTTTTTTTATTAACTGGACCTGACAGACCTGGCCCTGAAAATCAAATAAATAATCGTATGGAAGTGTTGTAGCCCATGGCCCCGTTTTTGTAAAAAAAGAAGAAGAAAGGAAGTCACAAAGGTTAGATCTTAGTTACTCTCCTTGGGCTCTGTGTTAACAATCTAAGCGAATGGTCTGAAGTGAATTTATGGGCGTTTCGAAATCCACTTTTGTTAGTTTAACAGCATAAATAAAGGTTGCTGTGCCCGGTGCAGGGTTCAAAAGGGTTGTACTTTATCGGTTTATTAATCATTGGTGTGATTTGAGCATTAGAAAAACAATCAGAGTGGAATCTCCCAATCCCCCTTTTAAAGCCAGGGGCAAACTGCTATTATAATGACCGATTTCACAGTTTGCAGGAGAGGACGCTTTATGGCACGAGAGACAGATCTGCTTCTCACCAAATTAAAAAAGAAAGAGTTGAAGTGTGTAACAAACACTGTGTTATATTATATTCCTAACAGGTGCGCAATGCATCATGGTATATATTGCTTGGTTAGTGGACACCACTTTTCATGGCGCACCATGAGATACAATGAGTCAACTATATAGGTTTAGGTTATTTTCACTATATATTCAGAAAAAAATAAAAATGACAAACTTTCGGACAAAGCCTTTATGTCACATTTGGACAATAGCAATCGAGTTGATATTCTGAGTGTCTATGCTAAGCTAAACTAACAAACTCGTAACTTCATATTTAATAAACTGATATCGGAGAGAAATGTTGATTATTCCTCCAAACAAATGGGCTGCGGCTGCTTCACCTGTGTTACCCTGGAACAAACACCGCTACCCACCCACTAGACCTACCGTTCTTTAATGATGACACAACATGCCAAGCACAACACCGTGATTTAGTGTCACGCTTACTGCTGGCCCCTCTAATTCCCGGCCGCTCCCTCACAGGCGGAGGTGTGAAAAATGTTAGTGGCCTGCCATAATGCTGCAAACATCAGCGAACCCCACAAGGAGGATTAATGCCTCATCTTGCCTTTATTATGCTGTCCTGTCGTCCTTCGCGGGCCGCCCATTCATCCTTGTAAGATGTCCATATCTGCTGGCCGCATGTGTGTGTTTGCCTTCTCGTGTGTGTCCCCCCCCCCGTGCTTCATGTGCATGTGTTACGCACGTGTGAAAGTGCTCGCCTGAGACTTTGGAACTTCGTCCCAGAGGGGACGGAGTCGCTTGTACAGTTGCAGGCTTACCAGGGCTACGTCTGGCTTGTCTTATCAATCTATCGACGTGGCACCCGGGCTGCTGGTGGCGCTGGGAGGCCGATGGGACACGGCCGGGGGCCCCACTGCGGAGGAATACTAATGGGGATGCAGATAGCTTTTGGTTTGGCCACCTCAGCAGACATTGATCCCCCTGCGGACTTCCCCTGTGGTGACAGATGGACTGTCACCTCTGAATGAGAAGAGACTGGGACACGTCCTCTCACATCTCCCTCAGTGGGGTCCGCTCGCTAACTGTCTCCAGCTCTGCACGTGTCGCCTCCTCTGTCCTTCCTTTCTCTTTCTGCTCACTCTCTCACTCCTCCTCCGAGCCTATTTCGAGATGTTCCTGAAGATCAAACACATAAAGTCACAGAGGGAACACTCTCATCTAAAAATAACTTTAATTTCATTAAGAAAGCGAATGAGGCGGCGTTGGTTGGTGCTGGTCAAGCAGCGAGTCCTCTGTCTGTCACTGGAGAGGAGTGAGTGATGGAGCTTAAGAGTGCGGCCTGGCTCATGATGAAGCCAGTGTTCATGTAGTGGTCAGTGTCAGGAGCAAACCTGTGTGACGGGTGCTGTGTTCAAGTCTCAGGATTAAATCTCCCTCTGCTCGAAAGGTTGTTTGTTTCCTCATTTAAAAGTTTAAATGTGCAGAAAATGAATTTAAGGTTTTCACATGAATCCACCGAACGAGGAAAGTTTTTCTTTGACTTTGAGAGGGTGAGGAGGTGGAGCGCTTTTGGAAATGTTAAATCGTTTGGGCCTAAAATGCTAATTATTAATATTTGATTATGTCCTTAAATATCTTTCAGTTGGATCTGAGCTATAGCAATTTGTGTTGTCATTAAATGAACGAGGGTTAATCTAGTAATTGTTTTTGCAATAATTGATGTAACCGGTTAATACATTTTGTTCTAACCCTAACCTATATTTTTTTTGTATTTAAATATTTTGGGATTTGGTTAAACTTGCTAAATATTAGATGCCTCCATCTTCTGTTAATTTAAGGATTGTCTTTATATTTCCCTTTATATCAGATAAATATATATTATATAATTAGAATTTATTCGGCTTGTCTATCCATTCCTCAAAAATACTAGAAATAATAGAAAAAAGAAAAAACACAACGATATTTCAACTACATTTACAGTAATAACTTGAAGCTTAAAACTAAAATAAGCCCTGAACTCAATATTATGACTGTTTGGTTATATCCCTCTGTGCCTTTTACCTGTAGATGGAATTTGCTCTATCTGTGTTGAATTTGACAAACCAAGCAAAATCCATCCCAACCAAAATACATGAATAAATAAATAAAAGGTATTACCCTGAGGCTTTTTTTTATATATATTACCTGTTGAGCACTTTTGGCTCTAATTCCAGCACAAACAACCCCCCCCCAAATCACCAAATCCCACTTATCAGCCGGCGGCTGCTGCATGGTATTGAGAGGAGCTGTATGCAAATGACTTGGAGGGAAAGGCCAGATCTAATCTTTAGGTTTATTCTAATTAAAAGTGATTTACTTTCCCTGCCATTCCCTGAGAGGGAAGCTTAATGTCCTGTTCTCAAAGGAGATGGCATCCTCTAACTCAATTAGGTATGAGAAGATGCACTTGGGTAAAGTTTACTGTGCATGGAACTGCTGCACAAGCACGCGGTGAAACCTTTCGACTCAAACAAGCAAAGGACAGAGAAAAGTCAAGGTTAGGCTTGTATCTGTTTTGCACGTCGGGGAGAATTGACAGGGAAACACATTCTCAGACATTCTGTTGATTAGATCACTGCAACACATAAAGTACTGCATCTGAATTTCAACACTGAACTCATTAGACTTTTCCTCTGGTCTCCTCCAACAGACAGGTGCAAGTATCTGATGAAACACCAACAGATCTGCTGCTGGTTGAGGTCAAAATCTGTTTTGCTCTTTCAAATGCTAAAATAAGAATGTCTTAAAATTAAAATAGAAGAATATAGAATAGAATTCGCAAGTAACAGTTTGCCCCATAGAGAGCAACAGGCCTAAATCCTAGATTACAGTGGGCAAACACTGCTAATATAGAACAATATATTTAAGACAATTTCACTAATATAAACATCAAATTTATTTACGAGAGGAAAATGTATATTATTCCAACTGCATTACATTTATGTAAAATACTGAGTATACACATTAGTTGAAGCAGTGAGTCATATGTTAGGGATCGCTCTCTCAGGACGGACATGTATCAATGTAATTATACAAAAAGAAAATGTCTGACACACATGAAGGAATCTGCACTGACAGTTATAATGATGGAGGTATGTGCAGTAATATGTGAGTTGGCATATTGTACAAGATGCTGAATCGGCAACGACAAAGCACAAGGACTCCTGACAGAAATGTCAAGTCAGTGACATTGCTGTACCAGGCATCATTGATAGGTTATTGACTAATTATTGTCAGGTTATCAACAATTATTGACAAGTTATTTCCTTTTCAAGCCATGATATGCTTTCCATTCTTTTGCCCCCCCCCCATAATGCAATGATCCAAAAGTTAACTTTTCCTGCATTTCAACTGTTTTCTCTCTTCTCTCAACTTTAGAATTTTCCAAAGTGTGTTTTATTGAATCAATTTAAACAGTTGTACTAAATGTCACATATTTTTTTCTGAAAACCGGTAATTAAATTGTCCTTACATCAGACGCCCACTCACTCTGAAGCTCAATACCACAACACTGTCTTCTATAGGAATTCATTTTTGAAAGTGCATGAAGTAGTTTTTGAGAAAGAACATTTCTTATTCTAAGAGATGAGGAAAATAGTTTTTCAATCATTTCTTTGAAATGTTCTAAAAAAGCTATGTGAAAAGGTTTAAGGCCAGCATAGATAATCATGGCAACCATTACACAAACACTGGTTTTGACAGGATATGAATGTTTTCATACCTGGGGTCAAAAGCAGAGGGAAGTACGGATAAGATGCATCGCTCTCGGCCGTGCATCCATCACGCCCGTTCAGAATTGCTAATAGACGGGGGTGAAATGCGCATTTCCTTCTCGGGTCCCTCGCTGACATGGGCACCATTTACTGCTGTCAACCCCCCCCATCCCCTCCGCCCTCCCTCCCCTCATCACCACCACCACTTAGTGAATAAAGGTCAGGCAATCAGGCATCTGGAAGGACAGCTAATTTGTCATCCCTCGACAAACGTGTCAGCGTCCGATCTTGTCCGCAGGGCTTGATACCGCAACAAGCCGTAAAGGTTAAGAGATTCAAAGGAACGCTGCCCTCCCCTCCTCTCGTTCCGCCCCGCCCCTCCCCTCCCCGCTCGCCCTGTCTCCATCTCAACAAGCAACACGCGACAGAGCAGAAAATTCAATTTTGGATCTGATACTTCGAGGGGCCGTGCGGTTTCGCGGCTCTGACTCTTCGCAGTCTTTAGGCATGTCGTCCGCCGTGCCCAGTTAAACTCGGCAGAAGCCCCCTGGATCGAGACGTCCCTGTCTTGTACATGTCATTCTCAGCTAATGCAGCATTTCACTGAGCTGATAACTGGGTTTCTTTTTTCTACTCCCCCCCCCCCCCCCCCCCCCCCCCCCCCCCCAACAATGCAACACCAAAAAGAGTGTGCTCATTCTCACTGAGAGGGAAATAATCAAAGCAACAAATGTTCCTCAATTTTTTTTATAACAAAATCACACCAGTAATTTTTAAATTTGGATTCAGGTGAAGTTCAGACGCAGTCATCCCAGACAATGTGTTGGACCTAAGCTCTGCCCGTGTGATTATAGAGGCATTACAAGCTGTCCCTACCGTCCCTGAATGCATCGTAATAACCTGCTTACAGAGGCCATTTGCAGCCGCAGGTGTGTGTGTTTGTGTGTGCGTGTGTGAGTGTGTGTGTGCACTCCTGATCCCCAGTAATGTAAGTGACAGGATCTAAGCGAGACACTGAGGGAGAGATGTAAAGAGAGTGACTTAGATCAGGTGAGTTCACCAGGCCTCTGTGTGTGTATGTGTGTGTGCGTGTGTGTGCGTGTGTGTGTGTGTGTGTGTGTGTGTTTGGGATAATGGAGAGTCTAACAGCAGTGTTCCAGATGCACTTGATGTTCATCATTGACTGGAATGGTTGTCGCCTCACCACACACACTCACAAGAACGTACTTGAGGAATTAAGTTGCAGTGCTGCTATCCGATCTCTAGAGACTCTGCAGCGAGTAGCATCCGGGACTTATGAGGCTATGCTCAGGTTATGGATCATCACCACCTTTGCTACCTGGACTACATGTTTTTTTACCATCATCTGGCTTGGTTGACAGCTCTAAATATCACAGTACTGATGATCCTTGAGCTCTATTGGTATGGAGAGGAGGTCAAGAAGCCAAGCATTTATCCTTGAACTTAAACTCTATTAAACCAACACAGAATTTAAAAGTGAAGTGATTTAAGTTGCGGATTGTGTTTTCAGTTTTTTGAGTAGAGCACAGTCTGTGGCTGGTTCATGTGAGACTATTAACCTGGAGGATAGGATCCTTCTCAATAAAATATATAATATGGAATTTGTATTATAGTTCATTCATCGACAAAGCAAAACAATCAATTTAAATACAAACACAAAATCCCAAATCGTGAATGTAAAGAAGCAGATAGAAGAATAATCTTATAAAATCTGCCTCCTTTCACAAAGCAAACAATTAAATTCTATAAAAAATGTAAATAGCTGCAGGGCAGCACAGCCCTTCACATCAATCTATTAGGTCCTGTTATAAATCATTTCATAAAGATCATAAAATTATTTTACAGTATATATGTATATATATAAATATGACACAGCGTACATAGCCGTTTGACCTCCATGTGTTTCTTTCTGTCGTCGGCGATATTGTGTATTTATTTATTCTTTTTGCATATTTTATTTTGTTGTATATTTACAACATTACTCTACAATCAACATAACGGCTTTCGGTTAAACACTTCTGGCCAAGATGCAGGAAAAATCTACAGAATGCAATTCTTGTGCCAAATATTGTTCTGAGGTAACAGTAAAGAATAAGTGAAGAAGAAAAATATGAAAGTATTTTGAAGGAGAATTGGGAAGTATGTATTGCACATGACATTAGCATAATACATTGCTACATTGCATTGATAATAATGGAAGTGATATTGAACATGAAATAGTAAATGAAATGATTAAAGTAACATTGCACTTTTGCACTTTTATTTTCCCTCACTTCCTCAGTTTGGCCCGAACAGCCACGTCAGGAAGATTCCTGCTGGTTCAAACTGGTTCTGCCTTCAGGACTTTCAAAGACGGTTTATATCTTCCCTCCAACTCGTCACCTCGATGTTATTGTGGAGAGTTTCCTGGTTTGGCTCGTGTCCTGACGTGTGAGACTCGTGAAGTGCTTCTTTATTGTTCGTTAATCTTCTCTCCCCTCAAACATATGGTGAGCATTGTTGTTGTGCTTTAACACCTCGCCTGTCACACTGTCTGTATTTTCCGTTTCTCTCAATGTGGGTCTGGTCCTTTAGTCTTCCTCTCACCTGCTCGGCTCTCCCATCTCTTAACCTTTCCTTCTTCTTCATGCTCCGCTCACTCTCCTCTCACTCCCCTGACTCGTAGCCTGCCACCTATGGAGCAAATTACCATCAATCTGCACGATGAAACCTCACCGTCACATCTCTGGGCGAGGGGATGTGTGCGGGGAAAAAAACATACCTGCCTCCTTCTCAGGAACAGAGACCAACAGATAGTTTGTGTAGCTGCTATAATCTATAGATAGCTGTCGCACGGCGGGGGGTGTCTCAGTTGCGCGCCCCACTGCTCTGAGCTAATGTGACTGCGGGCTCTTCTGCAAAGTGAGCCAGGCAGGGAGAAGGGGGGGAGTCGAGCAGAGAGAGAAGAGGCGTGAAAAAAGAGAGAGTGGCGAGGCGGAGTGGGCGAGCGAAGGTGGATGTCATGCTGGGAAGGCATCACAGTCATGTGCGAAGCCTGATCAGGCACAATCTGCTTCACTGTGATGCGCCGGGGCTGCGTTACTGTGTACTGTATGTATCTAAAATTAAAAGCACACTCGTTGCTGCATTTCATTATGCGGAGCATTAAAGGCATCCAGTGGAGTTGATGAAGCGGCGCCGGGAGGTGTCCTGGTGGCTCCTGGAAGTGTTTGCATCACGTTATCTGAACGTGGAAGCACAGGCATCGGCAACAACTGTCGCAAAGGGAGGAGGAGCATCCCCTTCATGTCTCCGTCTCTATCAGTGAAGGTGTGAGGGTGTCGGCCCGGTGTCAGCACAGATCGAAAGTTGAATCCGTTTATATGAGCAGTTAAGTCTGCACGGCAAAAAGGAACACGGACAACAGTTTAATCTTTTATAGAGATAAAATCCAGCAGGAACGGACTACAGGTTTTTTGAAGAAGATGTGAATACAACTATGATAAGGTGACATCATTTAGACATTGCAGTTTAGGGCCAAAGTTCAGGACTGCATTGATCTTAAAAATCATGATTTTATTATTCAGATGATTTTTATATGTCTATTTTTCCCTCGATTGGTCAAATATTCTTGATTTAAAGTCAAATATCAGGTCTTCAAATGTCTTGTTTTCTCTGTTTACCAGGATCTCAGGTAATCGTTACACTGGAGAAGATACAACTTGAGAATACTCAATATGATTTGCGATGAAAAAATAAATAAACTTGAATGATTCAATGAACAAGAAAGTTGCTAATTATCTTAAGTTGAAGTTCATTCATTTATTAATTGATTGTTTCGGCTCTAAGCACCATCAGAGGTTTATATAAATCAACTAAACTGTAAGAGACCATGCATGTAGACGAATTTACATTATTACCTACAGTTTACAAAATGTATATACTGAGCCTTTTAAATCTAAGACATTCTTGCTACAAGTTTTTAACTGGTTATCTCTTATCTTTAAAATATTCAACCAGATTTAGTCTAAAACTAACTGGGGTTACAGAGCTCTGACAAACTCAAGACTAAAAGTTAAGAGAATTTTTCTTGAAATAATAAATGTTGTTCTTTTTCCTTTGTACAATATAACAGCAACATAGAGTAGTCTTCATTATTTCCACAGTCAACACAGTAGCTGAGTATGAACTGGGCTGTAACAGAGGACATTAACCATTGGTTTTTGTACTGGTCTCTGTGTGTGGCAATTTAAGACTCATAACTTGCACATATAACAGTGATGATGATTTTAACAACACAATTGTATTTGCAGCCGGTCTTTCCTCATATACCAAAACACCAAGCAATGACTTTCTTGCATTATCCAAAATGACATCACATTCTGTTTCTTGGCCATATGTATAAACAAGCTCCAGATTTGCCGAAACAGAGATGTCGACTGTATGTTGTCAAATGTCCTTCTTTGTTTAGGAGGCAGTGCATGTCAGTGTCGAGGTTGGAGCTTTACCGACTGTGAAGTGGTTACTAATTTGGGGTAGAGAAGCGTGGCCTTCTGATCTTTGCGTTGAATAAAGCTGACTGTGCCTGCCTCGGCGCCCTCTAGGCCTCATTGTCAGCCTGCCAGCACGTCATCCATCTCCCATCACTGATTTTCCAAAACCGTGGAATACATCATGCAAATAATCAGCCTGGAAACAAACACGAGCGGCGCCTTCCCCCGAAGGAAGAGGCAGCCATCTCTAATGAGCAGGGTAAAATTGGAATATTCATACCTCCTTTCTTCCCGCAGAAACGATTGAGTGATTCCCTCCTCTCCACGCCGCTCTGCCCGTTTTCTCTCTCTCTCTTTCTCTCTCTCTCCCCCTTTCATTTACTGTTCAATCTTTCCTTCCGTCTCACCTCCGTCTCTGTTCCCGCTTCCTCTCCGCTCTCGTGTCTTCCTGGAACGCGACGATAACCAGAATAGGCAGCCGGCGATGTTGACAAAGCCGTTCGCAGATTACGCCCCGGATCACAGTCGCAAATCTGCCAGAGAGGAGACGTTTGTTTGTGTGCGAGAATCAGTAATGATTGCACAAGAAGAGATTATTAGGAAGGAGACGGCAAGACCTTTTTTCTCTTAAGGAAAAATACTTGGGTGGGGGAAACAAATTGAGAATATCTCCAAATTTAGACTTTTTTATTTACAGGCCTTCCTCTTGACACTGGATTCAGTTGTCAGACGTGCTGTCAGAGTCTCGTCCCACAAAGACAATGGGGGGGCGTCAAGGGAAGGATATTCAAAACAGGGACACTCGTGTTGTTTGGGGGGTGGGGGGGTTAAAAATCAGGACTTAATTTGAGTTGGCATCACAGAGGAAAGGTTGAAACCAGTGTTTCACCGTCTAAGCGCTGACCCCTGACCCCCCCCCCTTGTGTTTGCACTGCGGACAGGTGTTAATGAAATGAGGACGGATGTGAGGTAGCGGAGGAAGAAGAAGATAAACGGTGTGATGCACCTCAAGGCCAGGGATGGATGAGGAGAGGGATTTCATGTCTCTCCTGACCACCTGTTGACAATGACCTAGAAGAAGAGAAAAATGACCTCCATAGTAGGAAAGTCTCAGTTTCTCAATGCAGAAAGAGTCTTTGCATTTCAAAATTTGATTTGAAACAGTTTTTTTGTAGTGTATAGTGTGTCAAATAAAAAACACTAAAATATTCTCCAAGATTAGCAGAAGACTATCGACTCTACTACTCAAATGTTTTTTTTTTTGTTTTTGTTTTTTTTAATTAAGTCACCCATGGGTTATTGAGGACTTTAATCTCTTATTTTGGAGATTGTCCCAGAAGCCTTTGCACTGTCAAGGATCCGGCATCAATGGAGAAAAGTGACATAAAGAACATGGCGCCACGGAGCCACTGGTGGTCGGAAACTCCACATGGTTCCTTTAAATTTCAGTTTTAATGATGACTTCAGATAGAAAACATCAGAAGTTACCAAAGCAGCTGCCAGAGCAAGAATTGTACTTCTTTAAAACAGCACTGGGATCATTTATTAAGTGAATGAGCCACAAAAATGATTTCCATATCTTTTGTATAGACTTTTTTAGATTCACAGGAACAGGATACAACTGGTACCAAGATATCTTCTCAACAAAATGTACACACTAATGATTACATTTGTTTTATAAGTCGTCTCTTCTCATTTCCGATTACACAGCCCTCTCATATTCCCCGTCTGTGGTAACATGAACACTGTGGGTCCCAACACACACCTGTATTACTAATGTTTGCTTCTTATTTCAATAATCCAAGCTGCTTGTTCTCGTGTTACAGCCGCCAAGCGAATCGACTAAATCCCCCCAAACAGGAGATGTAAACCTGTAGAGGAGGCCGGAGGTGAAGTGCTTATGAGATGCAAGGCGGGCATTTTTTAGGCAGGTGGTGTACGGAAAAAAGAACCCACACGAAATGGAGGAAGGGCATTCGGGACAGGCGAGCTGGCTGTGATAACGAGGGAACAGCGAGAGACAAGAGGGGTGTTAGTGGCGGGTCGAGGAGCCTGGAGGCAGGGGAGTAAAAGGGGCCATTTTAATCAAGTTGTGTGCAAAGGGGGGTAGAAAACCCAGCCGTTGATACCGCCGCAAGGTGTCAACACTTTAGGATGTTCAGGGGGTTTCGAGAGTTCAAGTGATCCTGCCGTCTGTTGAGAATGTTTATATTCCTCCTACCGAACGATTGTTGAAGGATAAAATGAGAAGCGCTGAGTCATTCATTGGAAAACATGTAAAGTGTTTCTCATAGAAGAAGCGATTATGTTGTTTTTGCTGATTACTCAAAAGCAAAAGTAGCTTTTACTCCAATGTTTATACCCTCAGGTCTGTCTGTACTGCTCAACTCAGCGTTAGTGCCTCCTAACAGCACTTCCGAAGTTCTGGGATGTCGGCTTACGATTCCTTGACACATAAATAAATAAAAAATATAAAACTTCGATCCAGAATAACTTTGTGGTTACCAGGAGTCAGTTTTATTTCCAATCCCGGCCCCGAGCAAACCCACTGGGGACCAATCAACCGACTCGACGAGGAAGAGACCAAACAAGTCCACCCAGCTGACAAGCTGTCACCCATACATTACACTAATTAGCCTACACATCACTAAGTATGTGTTACTGCCCAGCAATGGCAGTGATTGTTAAAAGAAGATCTTTCATGCGGATTTTGAGAGATGAGACTTCAAACGGACACGGAAAGAAAAAGAAAGAAAATCAATCCCTTTAAAAGGTGATTGTTTTCTGCCCGGTTTAAAAAGACAATTCCTCTCCTCATCACAGGGCTTTGATCGCCCTTCTCCAGAGAGGATCTGACAGTTGCTTGAAGCACGCGATTCTTACTTGTAAATCTTTTAGCAGGGTTTGTACAAATAAATTATATACAAGTTATATTCCTTAACTGGTTTCATGGAGGGAAATGATTACAAATTACTTTTAAATATGTGTATAATGAAAGTGTTTTCATCAGAGATTTACAATCTGGGCCAAATGGATCCTTTTAATTTCTATCTAATTTGCTAACCTGGGTCATCCTGACAATTTCTCATTCTTTTAATACAACAGCACGGCTAAAATGAAATGAACACATTTTAAAGTGATAGAAAACAGAGAAAAATGGCTGCAGCCTCTTGTTGTTGATGAGTTTTAGGGGTTTTGCCTGAGCTTTGCTCTTTGGATTGGCATGGGGAGGAAATGTATTTAATGACACCCATGGGGGAGAAACTTGTTGTTGACAGTGCTCTGGATGAATATGGAGATGATGGAATTATCTCTCTAGGGTTCCAAATAGTTGATTTGAATTGCAAAAAGGTAATTTTAATAACGATTTCATTCGAAAATCTAATGAGTTTAAATTACTTTAGGAAAAAGTTGGGTTGGATGATTCAGCCGTTCTGAATGACGGTGGATAAAATGGCCAAATTGTCATAAAACTGTGTCACTTAAATTCAAGATTATGGATTAGAGCAGTAACTCTCTCCGCCGATGTGTTTCCTTCACACTAGCACATGATTTATCAGCGTTTATGCTGCAATCTTTCAGAAAAACACATTTAAAGCTTCCCACTGTTTAATGTGTTTTCATATTTGCTAATAAACTGCTGGGCAAATAGGCGGTGTTGTTTTATTATCCCCGCAACGTACATCAGTCTAACTGTAATCAAATTGTTGGAATAATTCTTCCGCCTCCTCAGCACTGTTTCACCACTTCACAGCGATGATGACATCTATCATCTATTTCTGGCCGAACAGGGTCGGCCTACTGGACTCAAATATCTCAATAGATTTGACAGGTGGAAGCTGTTGCCAGGCTGCACAAACCCATTCTCTTCTGTAGCTCTACCTGGAGGTTAGATCCGATCAGATCCCTTTTGCATAAACGAGCAACAACATTGCTGCATCCTTGATTTCTCAGTGTGAGCTCTGTCTGCATATCCTCTAATGAAGTCGCTTATTAACAATCAACAGATTCACGGCTGAATCAACGATGTTCAGAACTGACTGCGTAGTCTGTACACGGTTTATAAAGTCATGCTACTGTGGTTATTGTTGCTCAACCACACTTCTGAGCAAGTGATCGTCCAATCACGGCTTAGCAGTCCTATCTAGGCACAGCACATCTCTCAAGCTATGGATTTCTCCCCCGGCCGAAGTGGCGTGGATAGGCCCAATAAGGAAAGAGCGATTTGTAGCATTCGCGATTTTAGAATGCACTGGGTGGAAGTGAAGGAAATAGATTAAATAGAAGTATAACTAGCTTTAACATAAGTCGCAATTATTAGCATGTCCGCTTAACTTTAGTCTTAGTTCTACCACGTAAAGATGGAAGACATCACGGCTCCACAAAAGTGAAGCCACAGCATCTCTATTGCTGCTTGGTTGCTGCCCGTATTATTATTCATAAGCCCCGCCTCCTACTTGTTAGTGGATGGAGCATGGGTCAAACTAGGAAGCAAAAACACTTGTCACATTAATTATTCGCCAAGATGTTTTTGCAATTCATGATAGTTCTCGTGAACATTTATTCCATTGGTTTGTATTCAATTACTTAATATTTATGTTATGATCAGCGAGGCCTAGCTACTGCAGCTCCATCCCTTGATCTTAACAGAGTCTGGCTACAAATGTATTCTGCAGCCAGACTCTGTGCAAGATGGTTGCGTTCGTATCCTACAACATTTGGCTTCATATTTTTATTTCCTGTCTATGCTAACTTACTTCAAAGCTAAGGAGTATTTATTTAAACATGTTACATTTTATTATGAGCCCTTCTGCTTTATAATGAATAGTAGTTACCATGTTACCAGAGAAAGCGCTTTGTTTACCTAAATCGTCGGTTAGTCCACGTTTTAAAAACATGTGCAACAATAAAAGAGAAAAAAAACAAAAAAAAACTGGGTTATGTAAGAATAATTACTGTGACCTTCCATCTCATATTGACTGCAGCTTTACAAAGCAATTTAACAACAATATGTTTTTTCCCCCATATATTCAAGAGGTGAGAAAACTCTTTGAGTGGTTGATTTGCCAGTTTTTTTAATGTTTATGTTAATGTGTTGTTTTTAATGTCAGCTTAAATTGCATATGTGCTGTGGGAAAACAGAACATTTAACTCTCACACAATCAGGGCAATTGTATTCGTAATTTAGAAAGCAAGAAAATGACCTTGTTCAGTCAGCAGGAAATCTAAAGGGCTAATGGCAAAAAGCTCCCACTTAGTATACAGTGCAGGCAGGAGAATGGCCACAAGGTCAGTGAAACGTTTTCTTTAATTTTGAAAAGTAAAAAAATCGAACTGAAATGATTTTAGCTGGGATGAGTGGCAACGATTGCTCCGTAATTGCAAAACCTTTATTTAGATTTCATCCCTAAAGTGGTGATCGAAACGCTGAGGCTTTCTCTCTCTGCCAACAGATCTGATTTAGTAAAAGGGAATTAAATCGCTTCTTTTACGTCTTAGTCTTTCACTGACATTCAACAAGTAAGTAAATAGTAGAAATCCCACTTGAACATTCATATCTTACGCAAAGTGTTGGATGGATATTTACATGCTCTAATTCACAAGGAATACTTCATGAAAATCGTTTGACAGAAAGTGGAAAACATTTGTACAAAAAACAGGTTTATTTGAAATTCTTACACCACTTAACCCATTAGTTACTTTTAATTTAAGCAAAAAAAGGTACTGAAGCAAACTAAATCACCTTTACTAATGACATTTAACTGAAACTAACCCCAACGCCAGTAAGCGTGCAGTACCAGTGTTAATGTTCCACTAATTCATCAGCACAGATCCAGTTATAGCCAAAGTACCGTATCGCCTTTAGTAACCCTTGTAAGTGATTAGTTTGAGATTCATTTATTGTCCTTTGGTCTGAAGCAGATCCATTTACACTAATTTGGAGGAAGGGGCTAGCTGTAGATATTCACTGTGGTCTTATTGGCAGCTGGCGAGGGGGTCATTACTAATCTAAAGGCCCCCACGGGAGGGGACAGAGTGGCTAGTGTGAGCTATTCTAAATGCGAGCCTGCATGTGTGTGTTGGGTGAAAAGGTTGAGACACCTCAGCGGGGTCAAGCTCATAAGATTGTGGGGGTCAATGTAAAGATCAGCCAAGGTCGAGCCTGTAATGGGAGCCATTTTTCATCTCTCCTCCCGCGCTTCGAGTTAGCCGCCAGAGAGAAGGAGTGAACTGCAGGAAATGGCATTTCAATGTGCGTAACCCCTCGCCTTGCAGCGTCCCCTCTTGACAGGGAATGGCAGGTCCTTCTCATCCCTCTCCGGCCGGCTCATATATCACTCACAGCCAGGGGTGGACTGGGACAAAAATTCAGCCCTGGCATTGTCTGTCCAGACCAGCCCACTACTTTATCAGCGGACACCACATAGAAGTCCACAAATCTCGCGGCATCTTCTCTCATGTATACTACTGTTACCACCTAGCTCAAAGATGGCAACAAGAAGGGAGGCCACACACAAACCTCTCAAGCCAAAAGTAAATTTATTTAACTCCAAATCAAGATAGCTCTAACTACATAGTGGGATGTGTCAAATATGTTACGCGTCAGTGGTGTTAACAGTGTTAGGATGTGTGAAAATAAGGTGTGATGAATGTTGTAAGGTGCAGAAGCAAAGAAAAACAAAGGCTGAGGGCCCCATGCCCCTGGAAGCAGCCTTTGGATCTGCAGCTGAAGCCCAGCCCAAAAGGGCAGGCCCAGGGTGACGCCCCTGCCAGCTCTACCTGTGTCTGGAAAACAACTCCTCAGGCTTTCACATGTCAAGTGGTCAACCTGAGAAGGACATGGATACATTATAATGTCTGAAAAATAAAGAAAATATTTTCCTCTGTCCTGCACCTAGAGTTGAGAACTTTTTGGATGTGTGCTGGATGAAAAAAAGTCAGATCATTCTGACAACACCTGAAAATGCTCAAGACAGCACTACACACAGCCATTTGAAAACTACAGTAAAAGTAATACATTTACACACAAATTATACCTATTAAATAGTTATCACCTCAGTAAACAATAAATTAATTGAAAGATTACAATAAATTCAATGGCAAATATTTCAAATTAAGCTAATTATTCCCTATAAGTTTACTTGTATTCTGCTTTCAATACAGCTTGATTCTGCATCTCCATTTACAGCTCAGAAAGTTTACTGTTGCTATGGCAACAGTAAACAACGTTAGCAGCTCTTAGCTAGCTTAGCTAAATCATCTGAACAATAATAACCCTTAATATCACAATTCGGTATATTAAAACAAAATCAAAAACGTTTTCTACTTTGTTTTGGACATGTCTCAAAAATGTAGCCTAGCCAGCCCCAGGCCAACGTTACTTACCATGTCTGCCTCCACTCGCTCATCATTGTCGAGTCCTCCTCGCTCGTCTCCCGGCGCACCTGCTGCTGCTGGGCTATAGTATATTCATATTTATAAATTTTTATATACTACTTACTGCTCATAGTTCTTATATCATACAAAAGCTGTTAATACTGTACTATTTGCTTTATTACTGCTCATAGTTCTTGTATCATACAATACCTGTCAATACTGTATTATTCTAGATATATTTGCTACTGTACATATCTTATCTATTTATAGTTCAAATACGCACAATACTTTGCACTTTAACTCCTTTTTTGCACTTCTGGTTAGACGCTAAACTGCATTCGTTGTATAAGTACTTGTACTGTGCAATGACAATAAAGTTGAATCTAATCTAATCTAATGTCTGTTATGTAGGGATATGGCTGTGTAAACTTAATAAATGTTTATATTGATAAAAAAAATCTATATCCACAAACATTTTTTAGAAGATAATAAAATGTGATATATATAGAGTCTGACATACGTATGCATACCTGGAAAACCACGAGAACCAAACTGGTGGTGCATGCACAGGCCTAAACTGTGGTTCCATGACTCTTGCATGTGTACATCTGGAACCGTTCTACGGCTCTGCAGGAGGATGTATATGATAAACTTTCTTGTGCTGCTGTGTCATTTGTGAATTTCCTCTACGGAGGATATATTAAGGTAAATCTTATCTTACCTTATCTTAAATACATCAACATGTGCCAGACATTTTTTTTTAAATTTTGTTTAATTGGTGTGATACTATCATTGTCAATGATCAATCAATCAATCAAATTTGATTTGTATAGCCTATATTCACAAATCACAATTCGTCTCATAGGGCTTTAACATTGGTGTGACATCCTCTGTCCTTAACCCTCAACAAGAGTAAGGAAAAACTACTAAAAACCCTTTCAACAGGGTAAAAATACATATAAACCTCAGAGAGAGCCACATCCCTAACCCTAAACCAATACTATTTATCAAGCAGTCCTGCTGCAATAATAGTCTATGGTCAGCAGCCAGCAAGATCATGATCCGCCATCCAGATCGGATGACACTGTAGTCCACAGTCATTGTCCACTGCCGCTTATTGTGAGAACATTATTCTTTTTTATGATGTTGCTTGGGGATGTTGGCGCCGCTGACTTCTTACGCCTCCTTCACAACCCCACAATATTGCGGAATCTACCACAATGAAGCATTCTTTGGTTTCTCTGTCTTCTCAGGCAGCCCTGTCTCTTTGGGTTTGGGATCAGGGAGGACATTGGAGAGAACCTCTTCCTCAGTGAGCTCAGTTCTGGAAACATAAGGTTTATGTCTTTGGAAGACCTCATCAGCAGTAACCCTGAACTTCTTCAGATTTTCTAGGAGAACGTTCTTCTTCCTCTTCTCCTCCTGGAGCTCTGTGTTTAACTCCTCCTGTTTGGTTGCAACACTTTGGCAGAACTCGTAATAAGAAGCTATGATATTTTTCTGTTTTTCTTGGAGAATGTTGTTCTTCCTCTTCTCCTCCTGGAGCTCTGTATTTAACTCCTCCTGTTTTGTTGCAACACTTTGGCAGAACTCGTAATAAGAAGCTATGATATTTTTCTGTTCTTCTTGGAGAATGTTGTTCTTCCTCTTCTCCTCCTGGAGCTCGGTGTTTAACTTCTCCTGGTTGGTTGCAACACTTTGGCAGACCTCTTGATGAGAAGCTTTGAGATGTTTCTGTTCTTCTTGGAGAATGTTGTTCTTCCTCTTCTCCTCCTGGAGCTCTGTGTTTAACTCCTCCTGTTTGGTTGCAACACTTTGGCAGACCTCTTGATGAAAAGCTTTGAGATTTTTCAGTTCTTCTTGGAGAACGTTCTTCTTTCTCTTCTCCTCCTGGAGCTCTGTGTTTAACTCCTCCTGTTTGGTTGCAACACGTTGGCTGACCTCGTAATAAGAAGCTATGATATTTTTCTGTTCTTCTTGGAGAATGTACTTCTTCCTCTTCTCCTCCTGGAGCTCAGTGTTTAACTCCTCCTGTTTGGTTGCAACACTTTGGCTGACATCATAATAAGAAGCTATGATATTTTTCTGTTCTTCTTGGAGAATGTTGTTCTTCCTCTTCTCCTCCTGGAGCTCAGTGTTTAACTCCTCCTGTTTGGTTGCAACACTTTGGCTGACCTCGTAATAAGAAGCTATGATATTTTTGAGTTCTTCTTGGAGAACGTTGTTCTTCCTCTTCTCCTCCTGGAGCTCTGTATTTAACTCCTCCTGTTTGGTTGCAACACTTTGGCAGAACTCGTAATAAGAAGCTATGATATTTTTCTGTTCTTCTTGGAGAATGTTGTTCTTCCTCTTCTCCTCCTGGAGGTCGGTGTTTAACTTCTCCTGGTTGGTTGCAACACTTTGGCAGACCTCTTGATGAGAAGCTTTGAGATTTTTCAGTTCTTCTTGGAGAACATTCTTCATCGTCTTCTCCTCCTGGAGCTCGGTGTGGAACTTCTCCTGGTTTGCATTGCTGTACTTTTGTACCTGCTCCAGCTCTTGCTCTGTTTTCCTTTCTCTATTAATGATCATTTCTTTCATCTTTTTCTGTTGATACAGCTCTCGTTTGTGCTCCTCCAACTCTTGGCTCAGATGGATCCTCCAGTGGTACTCGATTCTATGGTAGGCTTTCTCCTTGGCCAGCAGGTCTTTGAGGTAGCTTATTCGTTGAGTCATACCAATAGAGGTCTGCAGAATCATTGCTGGGTTTTGAACAGTGCCCACGTTTTGGTGAATAAATCCTTCCATCACTGGTTTGATCTATTAGTTTCAAATAGAAAGTTAGAAGTATTCTTGACAGATTTCTGAGTAAGTAGGAGTTTATCCCCTTGATCTTATTTTGCTATAAAGGACCTATCAATGGAACCTCTCAGATCAAAGAGCATGATCCTTCGATATATAGAACATTTAACGTCTCTTTAATCTTTAACATTAAAGATGTTTATGATCTTAATGAGGAGTCCTTTTCCTTTTCATGTATTTTTTGGTCTCTTTATAACCTTTTTTTTATAGGACATAGGCTAAGTTGTGAAAGGGGAACAGAGAGAGTGGTGGAGGATATGCATAAATGGCTGCGGGTTGGAGTCTAACAGGCGTCTGCGGGTTGAAGGCTTTCCTCTTCGGGGAAGCAGCTCTACCAGGTGGCCAAACGCCACCCCAAACAGTTATCTTCTTCCGGAACATTCCATTTATTCCTTGAATACTATTTTTACATGTTTCCTTTCAAAAGTCTTATTTCATCACAAAATGCAAAAATCTAGATTAATAATCTTGGATTCCAGCAGTCCCCTAATGTAGTATTACTCTCATCAAGATCCATGAATTAATCTCTGTGAAATCAGTGATTGTCTCACATTGTTTAAGACAATGAAACAAAACTGTGAATCCACAATTACTGCTGGTTGGAAATGTCTTAAATATGCAAAAAAATATTACATATAAAGTCTTAATTATGTTTAGTTATCTCTGAATTATTTTAAACATCTCTATATATTGGTGTTTTGGATTTTTTACTCGCCACTATCAACATTGGCATCTGCATCACAAGTCCACATAGGACGGGCTCTCAGGTTTTAGTTTTTTGCGGACAGGACGGAGCAGGTAGATGAGTCGGTTTCGGGTCTTAACTTAAACCTAACCCTAACCTTAAAACCAACTCTTCACCTTCAAACAGCCCTTTGAATTTGTGAGGAACAGCCAAAATGTCCTAATAATTATGGTATTAAATTCAGCCCTGGCATTGTCTGTCCAGACCAGCCCACTACATTATCAGTGGACACCACATAGAAGTCCACAAATCTCGCGGCGTCTTCTCTCATGTATACTACTGTTACCACCTAGCTCAAAGATGGCAACAAGAAGGGAGGCCACACACAAACATCTCAAGCCAAAAGTAAATTTATTTAACTCCAAATCAAGATAGCTCTAACCTAGACCAATCCTGGCAATGTTGGCGCCCTGGGCGAGATTTTCACATTTCGTAATTCATACTTTGCCTCCAGAAAGGTAGTACATATGCACAGATAAGTGATAGGAATCCGAGGCTGTTTTTCAAAACATAGCACATCTACACTTTGACAAGTGCATGTTTTATTCAAACTATTTCAGATAATTGAATGTCTACTGATGCATCTTTAAATGATTTAATTCTTTGCTTTGGGTTTTTAAGCTATATTAAGATTAAGGTGTAAACAGAAACAGTTTCTCTGTTAGAGAAGGAAATTCTCTTCTTCTAATATTAATGGTTTATCTAAATTCTTCTAATAGACCTGTATTTTATCTACTTGACGGTTAGTTATGTACGAGGTCTTTTAACAGCTCATTTGATTTGAATACACAAGTATCCACCATCGCTACAACTGTGTACCCATCATCCATATTGTGTTGTGTACGACTTTGAAGGAAGGTTTCTCCTGTTAGTACAAAACATTTGTGTTGCTTGTACTGTGTGCAGTGTTATTGATTTTAATTTTCTGCGCAATGAGTTTCTGCGCAGTATGTGCGCAATGGGCTTCTGCGCAGAATGTCTGGCAGTTTTTTTTTAATTAAAATGATTTTATATTTATACATTTTTTTTAAATTGAATTGAATTTAATTTAATTAAAAAAAATTATATTTAATTTTAAATGGTTGTGGTTTATTTTTGTTGTTAAATTTACATAGTATTATATATTGTGCAATGGATAGATGGTTGAAGTCCTGCCGACACGACAGCCTGACCCGTATCCTGTGTCCACTGGTGTCCTGGTTCCACCTAATGCAGCGTAGTGGCGTGGGGCTGGCTCATCTCTGTGGCCCAGGGAGCGCATTTCTCCGCGCTGGTTCAGGGGTAAATGATGCTGGTCTTCACAGGTGACTGACCTACGCAAGCCTGTAGCCGCCACTTCACCCTAGACAGGAGATGATGTGCTTGTGTGTGGCCGCGCTGCTTCCCAGTTCTTCCCGGCACTACGCTGCCGGTGGGAACAGCCAAAGTATTTAACATGGGCGAGGAAAGGAGGCGGACCACTTTTCGCGGCGCCGGTACGTACCCTTTCCGGTACGTCCACGGGGTAAGGATGATGGTGTGACGTTACTGTATTGTTTTACATTGCATGTGTCACGTCATGATAAATCAGTCTCTTGTGCCACCCTCTGCATTTTGCGCCCTAGGCAACCGTCTATGTCGCCTGTACCAAGAGCCGCCCCTGGCTCTAACTACGTAGTGGGATGTGTAAAATATGTTACGCGTCAGTTGTGTTAACAGTGTTAGGATGTGTGAAAATAAGGTGTGATGTATGTTGTAAGGTGCAGAAGCAAAGAAAAACAAAGGCTGAGGGCCACATGCCCCTGGAAGCAGCCTTTAGATCTGCAGCTGAAGCCCAGCCCAAAAGGGCAGGCCCAGGGTGACGCCCCTGCCAGCTCTACCTGTGTCTGGAAAACAACTCCTCAGGCTCTCACATGTCAAGTGGTCAACCTGAGAAGGACATGGATACATTATAATGTCTCTAATCATCATAAATTTCGTATGATTTCATAAAACGACTATAGGAGACTCAACAGACAAACTTTGGTACAGTGAAGGCAGAGAGTGGAGGCAGACAGAGAGCAAGTCCTCGAACATGGACAGAGGGGGAACAACTCCTCAGGCTCTCACATGTCAAGTGGTCAACCTGAGAAGGACATGGATACATTATAATGTCTGAAAAATAAAGAAAATGTTTTCCTCTGTCCTGCACCTAGAGTTGAGAACTTTTTGGATGTGTGTTGGATGCAAAAAAGTCAGATCATTCTGACAACACCTGAAAGAGCTGACGTTAGCAGCTCTTAGCTAGCTTAGCTAAATCATCTGAACAATAATAACCCATAATATCACAATTCGGTATATTAAAACAAAATCAAAAACGTTTTCTATTTTGTTTTGGACGTGTCTCAAAAATGTAGCCTAGCCAGCCCCAGGCCAACGTTACTTACCATGTCTGCCTCCACTCCCTCATCATTGTCGAGTCCTCCTCGCTCGTCTCCCGGTGCACCTGCTGCTGCTGGGCTGGTGAACCCGGCACCAAACAGGTCCGTCAGTTTGGCACATTAAGCAGCCTCCACCTCCAGAGACTTCAGCTTTTTTTCCCGATGCTTCTCAGCGCCACCCAGGCGTTTTTTACTCTTATTATCCATTTTAAGTTTCTGTCTCAGCAGCTGCCCGTCCCGCGACTCCCCCCGCCAATGCTATGATGTCCCGCCCCACCCTGTTTTGTGTTGAGATTCACAGCACTGTCAGGGCTCTCTGAGCCTGTCAGCCCATGATTGATTGACAATGACAAACAATAGACCAATGATATGTGTCGATGCTGGCAACACACTGCTAGCCCTCTGTAGCCAATTGGCCGGCCCAATTGGAGGGAATTTAGAGTGGAAGAAGAGAAAAAAAAGAAAAAAAATTAAAAAAAATAACATAGCGGACCAGACCGGCCCACATTGGGTCAACGGCCCAGATGGCCAGTCCACCCCTGCTCACAGCTCTCGCACCACCTCTCCATCCCAAGAGGCGGAGGCCTGAGAGAGTTGGAGTGCAGGTGGCGCGGGCTGACCGCTCTGCAATCTAGCAGCTACTCAACAATCAGCGACACATCTATCACCAACCTGCTGGAAAAGTAATTTTTCAACCCGGCTGACACACATACACATGTAGCCCCGGCCTGTGATATAGATGAAGCGCACATGACAGCTGCTGCGCTGCTGGTGAACGTTTAAAAAGGCCCATCAACTCCTTCTGTCCAGCGTATAGACCGAGCCGAGGTTGAAATAGAGACAGAGGGCGCCTGCAGAATTGCTCTCCCTCTGTTAACCCAGAGAGTCCCGCCACTTGGTGGCACTAGCAGTCAAAATCAATGAGAGAAAACAGAAGGGGGGCCTGCATCTGGGTGTAGCAGATAGAGCTGTAGGAATATTCAGTTTCCATAATATAGCACGAGCCATGAATATTCTCAACAGCAGGCACAGGACTATCAAAATAAATCATGTGCTGTAAAGCTCTTACTGAAGATGAATATTTCAGTTTTGGGGGCTGCTGTGAGAGCAGTCGGCTCTGCCAGGAAACAGTGTGGGCAACTTCACGTGGGGTGAGTTGTGGGTAGGGGGCCCTGTGAGGGAAAATCCGGCAGACACACATATACACACACGGAGTGAATGCATCGTGCCGCCTGTGTCAGTGATCCTTTTCACTTCACCCTCCAGTCCCTGGTAAGAGGGCCGTTAGAAATGGAACACTTACCAAGGCCAGAGGGTAAAGCTCGTTTGTGATTCAGGTCGCGGCGGGGCCTAAATGTCATCAGCCGGAGCACAGCAGGTTAATTGAAGACGTCTTGTCATCTTTGTCAGCCTTGACCCGTCCTGAAATCTGATTGGATACAGCAACTCCCCCGCCCCCTTATTCTAACCTTCATGCTGTTGTTTGATAATAACCAGGACATAAGCATTCATTATTGTCATAAGGGTAAAGTACAATGTAAAAGGAGCAATACATTTTTTCACCCATAGGTATAATTTCTTTGCCAATGCATAGTAGGGCTGAAACTTTTAGCTCATTAATTAAATTACTCAATTAATCGTTCATTTAAAATTAGTTCAGTTGGATGTTTGACCTTCACTGTCCAGTATGCAGAGTGTTTATATTTATATGCTGGAAGTGGGTCCTATGACACAATCAGCTAAAGGGACATCGATATAATATATAAAAAAAATGTATTGTATTGTATGGGACTTAAAATCGTCCCGCCGCTGATGGTTTAAATATGAAACACAAGATATTATCTGAAGAATATTGTTTTAAATAATACTTTTTCAGCTTAAAGATTTGTCATATAAAATACACTGAATATATTTCCAAATGCAGACAATATTTTTCAGCCGGAACTATTAAATCTACATTGCTCTAAAATCCAAACATAAAAAGAAAATACAATTGCACAGAACAACAAACAACAAATACAAAAGCCATTTGGATTCTGAGCAAATAACTAGAGGGGCAAATGTGTGTGAGCCTGTTATTGATTCAGGAAATTGCTAATGACAGAGGTTCAGAATGAGAGACTGAAATCCATACAGCTGACAGGATAACTAATATGATAATTATTTAACTTATTATATTGATCATATATTTACCAATGTAACCAAACATTTAGAAGACATCCCATTTGATAAATCCAATATAATAATGTAAAGACAGAATATTTACAACATACTGTTACATTAGTGACTTATATTGTTGTGTTCTCCATATTGTTACAACACGCAGCTCACTCTGTGCTGCTGATTATCATGAGGCCGTCTCTCTTTATAAATATTCATTTCCTTTCCTTTCCTCTCTTTGCCAAAGCCAGAGGCGTCCGCTGCAGGTGTTTTATTTTGTATTTTTTTATGAATAACACAGAGGACGGCCGGCTAACTGCAGCAGGAACTGGAAGTTTCTGTAATGACTGTCCCCAGTGCACCCTGGGTAATAATCAGCCCTCGTTTGTCATAATAGCAGGTAAATACTGGCGCACAGACGCCGTCGTCCTCGCAGTAGGACACTGGCAGCGGGAGCGGCCCGATGTCATTTTTCACTTTCTTTTTTTTTTTTTGCATGAGGCGAACAGGCGTAGCGGTCGCTCTCTGACGCTTGTTAGTGTTTACAGACGCAGCAGCGGGAATGAAAAGGGCAAGTCGTGAGAGCAAGAGCCAAAACCTTGACTCACACTCGGGCTAAAGTACAAGAGAGGAAAAGTCCACCATCAGGGATCGGCATTTATTATTCATAAGTGATTTTACAGTTTCCTTTACAACCCTTCCCTGGTTGATTGCACATAGGGGGAGAAACAGACGCCATATTCACTTTTATTATTTCATAACGGAGGAATTAAGACGTTGTTTCTGAGAGGAGTTACAAAATGAACAAAGCCAAAGCTCCGGGCAAACTTTGTCTGTTGAGCTCGCCGTCTTGGTGGAGAAACTCTGAGATAAGACAAATGCTTTCAAATGACCTTTTGAAAAGATCACCATCCCTTCGTTCGCCGGAGAGAGGGAATACGAGAGGGATAGAGAGCGGCAAAAAGAGAGAGAGAGAGAGAGAGAGAGATGGAGAGCGAGAGAGAGGGGCTATTTCTATATAGCGAGGGATAAAAGTGGATTCCCAAACTGCGCGAGCGTGCGCCCTATTCGTCTTCCCCCTCTCAACGCTTTCTGCTCCATTTACACGAGCTAAGTTTATTTGTCTCTGTCGAGGACTCAAGCGAAGCAGCAGAGGGGAAGTCATGGAGGGGTGGGCCGGGGGGGAGGAGGAGGAGGAGGAGGAGGCGGTCGCTCGCTCATGTGTTCGTTATCCAGTAACTGACAACTCTCGTGATTTTCTTTCATTACCCGCTTTTTTTTTTTTCCGTTCTTTTTTAATGAAGAAGTTGAGTTGCCGCAATGCCGCAGAGGGTCTCCATGCCGCGCCGCTCGCTCGGGCCTCGGCCACATGGGCTTTTCAACACTCACCATTACAGCCCGGTCCTGAGAGAGTCCGGGCAGCACCGGCTCTCATGTCGTACGCCCACTCACCCAGGCCATACATCCACGTTTTAAATTTATGGATCGCTCTATGGCGCGAGCGAGGACCTTTGGTGATGGTTAATGTTGGAAGACGCTATTAAAGAAGAGAAATAAATACTAGAAACATTTAAAAGAGGCCGTTTGAACAATATCAGTGGCTGTAATTCCTTTTTTTCATGAAAGGTCTGCACAGAGAGAGATGTGGAATATTCACCGTTCACAGAGAAGAAGCTTGTATATGTGTGAATAAGATGACACCTCATTAAGCCACACTTAATTACTGTACATACACACCCAGAGCTCCCACATTCTGTTATATCTAAATATAAAATAAAGTCTCTCACTGCTTCACCGTTTGTCTTCTGAGTTTGGCCAATGTTCCGTCTATTAACATGGAGGAGGCCAGGTTTATGACCTTCACCGTAGCCAGGCACCAGGGGGTGATCAGGGCACTTTGGCTTAACTTTCGGGGAGCTGGCATGTCAACCATCTTTACATTCAGTCTGTGGTCTGGACTTGCGTCTGGTAACTCGATTCAATCACTCATCCGTCCATCCAGCAGGGGCAGCATTTCTTTACTTTATTTCTGAAATAGTGACGCATTCTCTCAGACATCATTGCCATGTCTGAGCTGAAGCAGCATCCACTGCAGCAGCCGCCATAAAAGTTTAAAGCCTGTGATTTTAACGTTATCCAGGCTACCTTGTGAATACACAAAAAGCATCAACTCCCCTGACAAACCTCCCGCTGCGGCACTGCCAGTCCTCACAACATCACAACTATATAAAACTCACCAGCGCCCTCATCTTAAAGTCACTTCTCAGCCTCTTCGCTCTGTGCAGTCGTTGGTTTATTCAGTCCCCTCCTGCTGTTCCTGCAGACGTCTTTGAGCCAGATGTGACCCTGTGTAGCGTGCCACTGTCTGCGCTTTATGGGGAAAATGCTGTTCATTAAAGGTCGCTGCAAAAAAAAACAACAACTAAACACAAATATAGAGACAACAACTCCCACAGTTACAAATGTCAAAGGGATTTTCCCTCGACGCATGCTGTGTGTTTATTACGGGAACTATTATGGGCCGAGTAAATGCATCAACTTAAAGCTTATTTGACCTGTGCCTATCAAATGTGTTGCAGTGTGTGTGTGTGTGTGTGTGTGTGTGTGGGGGGGGGGGGCTCCTGAAAGTCCAGACAGTGGCCTCGCTTGTCTCTAGGGCTTAGAATTGGTCTTAAACCTTCGCCCGGGCTTAATCACGTAATTAACGAGTAAGGGGGTGGGGGGGGCAGGGTGTCTGTCTCTACGCCGCCCTCTCGCTCAAAACACCCTCGGTTACATCTGTGTTTTTTTCCAAGACAAGGACATCATTCGTGACCTTTAAGACCAGGAGAGGCCCGGCTAGCGAAGGCATTAGTCTTTTATTTCCGGACGTCTTGTTGTCATGCGGCGCGTGTTACCTGTATGTGCGTGTGCATATGTGAGCTTTTGACGCCATTAAAACGTCTGCGGTGTGTGTAAGCGCCCTTGTCTTGCGTATCATCCTCTGTCACCATCACCCGTCCAAGGTCTCCGCTGACGGCTGATTACCCGCCGCTGGCATTTTGAAGCGGCGGTTGCGGTGCCCGCGGTTGCGGTGCCCCCCCCCCCCCCCCCCCCCCCCCCCCCCCCCCCCCCCCACTCGGACGTGTCACACATCAAACCGGGCTGAGTGGTTGTTTACAGCGGCCTCGCCTAAATTGCTCATCAAATTATCGGCTTAATGCTAAGACACGTGAGATTGAAAGGGACATATGGATTCGGAGAGCGGCCATCAAACGCTGGCCACCGCATCAGGATTTTGGCATCTATGGTGTCTATTAGCCAAACAAGCCGAGGTCCTATTTAGCGATAATCAGCAGAAGCACTGTGGAGGATAAAAAAAAAAAAAAAAGGAAAAATCTGCTGCGGGCATTATTTTCCCTTCAGCCCTTCAAGAGTGACAGGCCTATTATACAGTGCATGGGATTTATGAGATGATCATCTATGATGGCCGGGATGTCTGTCGTTGGCTGTAATGTTTTCTATGGTAATGATGCTTCCCCTCTGCCTCCGACCACGGAGCCGCCGTCCGCCTCGCGACTCCGTCTCGGCGCCGAGAAGTGATCGTTGACGGCTCCATTAAGGGGTGAGAAAATATTTTCATTTCCCACTACCCCCCCAACCAAACCCCTCCTAACCACTCAGAAGCTTTATATTCACTCATCCGCCCGAGCTTATTTATGTCGTCTTCTCCGGCGCGGGGATGCATCAGGTTTGAACTTGTCGCTTTGATGGAGGACGGGGGTGATTGGAAACGACCTTGATACAACTTCTGCGCGCGGTCCCGGCGTAATGTCGCCGCGGGATCGTACGAGGGGAATCGAACGCGGTGGCCTGGAACAGCGCACGCTGACTGTTTGGTCATTACGGCCTCCCCTGCAACCAGGCTGCAGATCTCAGATCCATCAGAGGTGTAAACCCTCATCTCATCTGTCCAATGAAAAAAAACACCTGTCATGTTGGGCAGTAGATTTATACTGATGCATCAGGTCTATGTAATATACTTCTAACGTGGTTTGTTTAACGGTGCATATTCACAACGCTTATCAATTTCTGTCTGGAGGAGCGGAGGGACCTCCGAAAGACAGGGCCGGCCAAAACCCGCCCGAGGGCCCAGAGGCAAAGACTAGGCCCCCTGAGATCCATCAGTTTCCTTGAAGCAACCATCAGGTTCATGGCCGTTCGCATGAGGCCGCTTCATTAAATATTTAACCGAACCACAGAAACCAACCAGCAGTCCTGTAGTGCGGAGATAAGAAACAGATTAAAAGCATTTTGACACCGAGCACCTCTACAACATCAAGTTTCTTACAGTTTCTGTAGTTGCTGTGACAACCATGCATCTGCATACTGATGATATTCGTCAGATAATCTGTGGCACTAAGTGATCCTTCAGGGGTTTGAACATGCTCCTATTAAATCACCTAAAAAGCTTAAAATAGTTTTTATCTGTATTATACCAGCTTTCCCGTTTTATTCAGAATCTGAACTAGTCTTTACACAAAGGAGAAATAAGTCGATACTAATAAATACATATTGAATTACATGGTTGCACAGGAAAGCAGTGGTACAGAAAACCTTCTTTCTTGTTACCTAGATAGGTTTGACTAGATAAACTTACTGAGGGTTGGTTCCTGCCTTAGGAACTTCCCTCCCAAACAAAAACCTTTCTACGAATACGTGACCCCAAATCTGTCCAGCAGGGAAAGTTTCAGGAGCTAGTTTTACACAGGAATGTTTGGGATTCAGGGTCAAAGTTCACCCAAGTTAAAGTCAACAACACACCAGGCTGCAAATGTTGTATTGCCTTCCTCGCTCGCACACAGGAACAGGAGTACATTCGCCTTTTGGTGACCGTGCCCTGGTATCACTGATAAATCAAGTGTGTGTGATACATCCAGCGTTAATAAATCAATAATCAGGAAGGATCAATGTAAGAGATATTGAAGTTCAGGCTTCGTAGTCCATTTTTGCAGGTGATGACATTCCACATGTGTAGATGATGTGAAAGATGCTAATCACTAAAATGATCATCCTGAGGCTTTGGCCCTGCTGTGGAAACACAAGGCTCAGTGACAGTTTTACCTTGGGGTAACTGTCAATTAGTAATAAGATAAATTATGATTGTATGAATTAATAGTTGCTCTATATCCACCCTCATTTTATCAAATTTACAGCCAGGCTATGATACAGAAGAAAACAAACTTTTAAATCTGTTGAGATTCAACTATTGCAAGAGAGACAAATCAAGCTTGGGGTCAAATGAGAGGTGAAACTTGTCTCATTTCAAATCGCAGATTCAGTGAATTTCTACTCGGCAGCACAACAGTGTCGAAACTCAGCCGCTCCATTTGAACTCGGAGTCAAATTGTTTAAGTCACGCAAACGTCAACTTTGGAACCCAAACAGAGAAAAAAAAAAAAACATCTCCCCCATCATAACCGTTTATGTGTTTACGAGTTGCTTCATCTCAGACTCACAACAACAGACGGAATATGAAATCTGACCTGAGAGAGTTGGATCTTTTGACACCTGTTTTTTTCCACTGTGGGAATCGGAGCTGTAATTGCTTTTGAGGGCTCCCTGATCCGTTTACACCGCACGCCGCGTCGCAGAGCTGGAAACACGATTCCTATTTGACACATGTCCTCTTTTCATCTGCTTCCATGTCTGAGCAGTCTCTGTGATGATGTTTCTGCGGGGTAGACGTTTGTTTTATACTTTGGACCCTCTGGGAGGGGAGGGGAGGGGGGGGAATGATTTAAAAGACAGCATTATTGATACCTTTCTTTTCAGTGTGGAGCTTTCATTCTTGATCTACACACTCCACACCACACAATCCAAAATTCTGTCAATAAAATGAACAACCAAACACATTTCCCCTCAAAACGAATAATACAAATTTTGCTACTTCACACTTGCGGTGGAACAGAACCGTCTGTAATCATCGCAAACACTGAGCAGCACCGAGGCAGACGCCACAAACACTTGAATTGCAATCCAATATCCCCCTTGTTATTCCCCCACTTTGGATTTTGAAAATGGAGGTGTGCATTCCAATTATCCTTTGTGGAAACACAAATGCCAGAGAGTGAAAAAAGAAAAAAAATCTCTCAAATTAAAAAACGAAAAAACAATTGGTTTTGTGCAAAGTATCTGAGCTTCGGGGGAGTGACAGGAGGGAAGGAGACGGCAGCATCGCGGTGAGAGTTAGTGGCCCGGTCACTGGATTAGAATTAGACTCAAACATTGAGCAGATATCAACTTTTTTATATCATCTCCACGAAGGAGTTTGTGTTTTCGTTTCTGTGGCTGGATTAACAACTTTTTTTTAGACGATTAACCATAAACTTTTTCATAGGATGCGTTATCGGTTTCTCTAATATTGGGAGTGATTCATCATTTTCCCAGAAAATAATTCATGGATCTTGATTCAAAAATGTGAAGATTGTTATTTATTGACAATTTGCTGCAGATCCAAGTATCTGGATCTGGTGAATTTACCACGTTCTTTTCCACCTATTCAGATTAATTTATCAAAGCAGTGTTTTGATAAATATTTGTCCTCCATGTTTGTTTTTGCTTCCATCTCCTTGGATGATTTTAATATCAATGGCAAGTTAATGCAGCTGTCCTTGTCTTTGAAAGAGAAGAGTCTTTTAGAAGGTATGCAGCATCGAGCTCACGTTTCCATCAGGTCACACGCACACTGTCTGTGTTTGGCTCTAAGCGGTAACTTCTGTCCTCTTTGATGCCGTCGTAATTGTTCCTCCTCAGCGAGGACACGTGGACACACGTTGAGAAGGAGACGAGATGAGCGATGGCGGATTCCTCCTGTGCAGAGGACGAGGACGATGGCGTCCTCGGGCTGTGAATCATTCTTTCCAGTTGACGCTAATCACCAGCTAATTAATATTTGATGTGCCGGCTTACGAAAACAAGACGGCTGTTAACCTGTACATGCTATTGATTTAGCTTCGCTGCCGGTGCTGTGGCAGATCCAGCAGCCTGAGAGGGAACACGGGGGGGGGGGGGGGGGGGGGGGGGACAAAGCTTCTGGTATTTTGGAATCTATAAGTGAAAAGGTATATGCACGACATTTACTGTCACTAGATGTCGCACTAGGAGCAGAACCTCACACGAAGCCAAATTATTTGACGACTGCAACTCCCCCCACTTCCTCAGGTTCAGAACCGCTCCTGAATAAAAATCACCCTGTGCAGAGGAGAGCCACCAAAATACATTCCAGCTCTGGTGACTTTTTTATTTTAAATTTGAACATTTAAGTTGAGCCACGGAGGACACAGACGAATGTTTCAAGAGAGATTTTGGTGATCAGGGCTGATGTCGGTGTGATCTCCTGACACAACCTCCACCTGCTGCACCAGCCCGGACCTGAACCCTCTGGAGATGTCTATGATGTTCTCTGTTCTCCGGAATTCATGTCGGCACAGGACCCGTAGATTTCAGTTTCATAAACGTTACTTATATTCTTATCAACATCTAGGAAAAATGTAATACAAATTCCTCCTGCATTGTTAAGAAAGTGATTTCCACTCCTTTGTCCACAGCTTTGCCAAAATGTAATTATTTCTTGACCCCCGTCTCATCCTTGAACCAAGATCTGTAAAAAGAAAGTAAGTGTTTGTTGTGTAATCCTGCTGAAAAACAACTTATAGAGTGAATATAGACAGTTTTTGCACTGTACTGCGTTTGTCTAATCAACCGCCTGCATGTACTTAGCTGTTAAATGAGGTAAAATATTGTTTCTTTATTATATTTACTCGACAACAGTTTCTGGATCAGAGATAAGATCTGATGCTGTTGATCCGAAACCATCCCAGTATCAGATCAATCTGCCTGACAGTGGAATCTGCATCTTTTCACCATGAGACTAATTGTTGCTGCCTTTTTTCCCCTGCCTTCATCCGCCCACTTACACCAATAAATGAGATCTGTCCCGATTGCAGAAGTGCAAAGAGAGAGAAAAAAGGTTCCTGATGAAACCATCTCCCTGACGCCGAGTGTTTTACAGCTCGCACAGAGGCCGCTGAGTCGAGCGCCGTGCAAACGCGGCAAATTTAATCAACCGGCCTCCGTTAAGTAGATGTGATGCGTCAAGCCTGAAACGCTCAAATGAACGAGAAAGATTTTTTTTTTTTTGTCTCCTCTCACTTGATGAAGTCTCCAGAAGATCAGGCGGAGAAGAGGAGGAGAGATATCAGATGACAGGGTGGCATGGAGGCGCGGGAGGGGGTGGGGGGAGAACACAGGGACAGGATCACAGAGGTCTGGGATGAAAATGATGAGTGGCCTTTTGGAAAATAGTGAGGGGACGTGCAGACCCCTCACTATGTGATCGGGGGCGGGATTAGAAACATTTCAAATATTTTCCAATAACATAATCAATAATCAATAAAGAGCTGCTCAAAGCAACGTCCTATCAGCAACAGCCTTGGACTCAGACATGTCTCACCTTCCAAGACATCCAGGTGTTTGTAAACTTTTTTTGTCACTGCGGTTGTTTTGTGTCATTGTGTGTTATGTGTACTTTAACAACTTCTTTTGTGTCTTTGTGGCTGCTTTTTTCTGGTTAAATGTTGTTTTGTGTCACCTTTTTGTAATTAGTGTTTCTCTGTCCGGTCGGTTTGATGTTTTTTTTTAATTATTTCATGTCCTTGTTGTTTATTCTCATTTGTAGTTGTGTGTCTCTTTGTGGTATGTGTTCTTCTTTTTCTTGTTATTTATTTCCACCTCTGTGAACATTTCATGTCTCTCTTCGGTGGTTTTGATGTCTTTAGAGCAATTTTTTTATTGTTGAGTATTTCTTTCTGTTAATTTTGCATCCCTGTGGTTTTGTGTCACTTTTGTCATTTTGTATTTTTTGTTGTTACTTTATGCCTATTGGTGGTTGTCTAGTATTTCTTTATGGTCGATTTTTTTGTACTTTGTAGTTCATTTATGAGTCTCTGTTGATGTTTTTCTTCTTTTTATAGTTGTTTTGTGTCTTTTTGTCATTTGCTGTCTCTCCATTGTTGTGTTGTGAGGTCGTTGTGGGTTTCTTCATGGTCATTTTCTGTCTGTTGTTGATAATTTGTCTTCTCTCTGTGGTTGTACTCTGCCGTTGGGTAGTTTTATAACATTTTGTGGTCATTTTCAATCTCTGTGTAGCCATTGAGTTTTTCCTCTTGGTCATTTTGTGTGTTTGGTTTCTCTTGGTGCTAATTCCTCATCTCTCTGGTCGTTTTGAATGTCGTGGCAGCTTCATGTCATTTTGCATCTCTTTATAGTTCATTACTATCACTTTGTGGTCATTCTGCATCTATTTGTAGACGTTTCCACAGTTTTACCATAATCCAGCGCTACCCTGGGCCTCCACTCGGGCTTTTCTCATACACACACCGTATCCACATTCACAAAGGTAAGGGATATGTAGAGGAGACAGTCTCATCTGCATAAATGTGGCCAAACCCTGTGTGTGTTTCTCAGGGACACGGCTGTCATCGCTGCTGACATATTGATCAAGAGTGGCCTTCCTTTTTGTGCGGACGGCCTGCAACACTTAATGATCAACGTGGAACACAAAGCTTCCAGCGGCGCGGGGGGCACATTGACAGCCCGTGATTAAATCAGCGGCAGCGGCGGCATTGTGGACGACAACGATGATAACACTGAGGGCGCTTATCTGAGGAGAGGACGGGCGCGGCTTAACACGCACCCACCCGCACGCAGACGCTCATGGATGCTGATGGAGAAAATTAATTTCGGGCTAAAAAGCGCAGCATCCATCATTAAACCGAGTGGACGGGCCCCCGGCGAAGGAGATTTTTTTCTGCAGAGCTCATGAATAATTGTTTCCAAGCATTATGTTTTGCCTGTCAGTCAGAAGTGCTCCGCGTTAGCTGTAATACATCTGAATTAAGCGGCTGGTGGCGCTCTGTCACGTACGCGCCGTCGTAAGCCGTTAAATACATAAATCGGGTTTAAATGAACACACACACCACTTGTCTCGGCCGGTTTGCAGGGTAATTCATCTTCCAACTCCGTGATTCTGTTATGCAGTCAAATTGACAAGTAATCCATTGCTGGTGTCCTTGTTGTCGACATTAAGGTCATTTGTGATTGTTGCATTGAAGGAGCAGACTTGCAGCTCTGCGGCACTTTGCAGGGGGGGGGGGGGGGGGGTGATGGGGAGAAGCACCGGGCCGGTGTATCAGGCAACTGTGCACTGTGTGTAAGTGAGTCTGAGCTGCAGCGTAACAACCTGCTCAGGCTTTGTTTGGCAACAAAATAATTTAAAAGAACTCCTGTTGTCTCTTTCATTCCCAGCATCCTCCACAGACGCGGCACATCAAGCTGTATTTTCTGGCATCTATAGAATCTCTGCGCCAAAGAGAGCGAGGGGTGCAGACCTGTTTAATACCTGTCGGGAGACAACGCAAGTACATGTGTGAGCAGGCTGTAAATAGATCACAGCTCATTATCCACAATTACTCCTCAGAATAAGCTGGGAAACCAAGAGGCAACCCGACACGGTGGTTTGTTAAAAAGTGTTTTCTGGAAACCTGAGCAGAGGCGTTAGATTGAGCTGAAAACAACTTTATACTTGATTAATACACTGGAGATTCATTGTTTTCAGGAGCCTGCCCGCATTTCAAGGTCAAGACAATGCAGTGTTTTTGCTTTGTTAAATACATAACTATAAATGTACTGAACAGAAAATATAAACATGATGTTTTTTTTACTTTTTGTATATAGCTATACTATGTCTGATATGGCTTTGTGGGTGGGAATGGCAATTTCTCACATTTTGAATCTTTTCCATATTGTTAATGATTTCTTATATTTCTTTAGTTGTTTTGCAACATATTATTTGCAATGTAATAATAATAATAATAAACCCAATTGTGAGTTATTGAGGGGGGCAAATTATACCTAATATAAGTTTTTCCAAGAATTTATGGAGGACGCCTTCAAAACTAAGTCTTGTGATCTAGTACCACGTGAGGGTTGAAACGATTTCCTATTATTGTGCTGATGTTTGCATCATGTGGGAGAGCAGGAAAGTTTCCCGTGTTCACGACTTAGTTCAGAAAACTGAAGTCAGTTCTCATTACTGGAGATTCCAGCTGTCTTCATCTTACAAAGCAAAACAGAAAGACACAAACGTCAGCAACATTTCTTCGAAGAACGTCGGGCAGAGACTTTTTTTTGCTGTAATTTGCAGCAATTCGAATCGTTTTACTGCAGAGTTGTTCGGTCGGAGGCTTCTGGGTTCCTGTGGTGACATCCGGGTTGATTCCGACCTGGCCTGTTGCTGCTCTCTCTCCCCCTTTCACACTTAACTCTCTCCAGTCAAATAAAGGTGCAATGCCTACTTATGCACAAGTAACCAGTAATTGTTAAGTACAGCGTTGTTACCAATACATTTGACAGACGTTACAGGCGCACACAGAAGCAGCATGAGCGCGAGGAGAAGAGCTGAAGCTGTAGCGCAGGAAATTCAAGTGCAAGCAGGGTGTAATTGAGTGCAAGCGCAGGGTTTTGAGTGAAATCATTACAAAACGGGAGCGTTAAATCAATAAGTCCTGCTCTCGAACTGAAAGCCCACGCTCTTGAATAAAGATGATTCCTGATCGTCTTCCTCATTGTTTCACAACATTGTCCAAATTGCTTTCTGCTCTCTGACCCTTAATGGGGCACCACAGCTGCAGTCACAGTGGAG
Organism: Platichthys flesus; assembly: GCF_949316205.1. Classification (NCBI taxonomy): domain Eukaryota; kingdom Metazoa; phylum Chordata; class Actinopteri; order Pleuronectiformes; family Pleuronectidae; genus Platichthys; species Platichthys flesus. Next base: position 7,406,797 of record NC_084967.1, on the reverse strand, counting down.
TTAGCTAGAAAATCCATGAATTTCCGATGCGGTAGCTGCTGAATTGCCGACACGGCCTTTCGGAGCCGGCCAGGAGGAACACGTCTTTAAGCCGGTTGGCCGAGCAGACAGCGAGAGCTTAAAAGTCTTCATTTTCCTTCAATGGCCTTGACCACAGCTGCTTATCTATCTCCAGCTGTTCGACAACAAGACGCACACGCTGCGGGGGAGCACATTCAGAGCGGCCGACTGGGAAAGAGGCAGAGGGGTTGGGTGCTTACAAAAGCTTGACGGCCCCGGCACCCCAACAGAAACCTCTGTATCCCACTCGGACTCCACAGCGTGACTTCACACTCTGTTAACCCTGACTGACAGAAATGTGTCTAGTGATTCACCTGATCAGTTATTTCACAATCACCCTCAGGCTGTGAGTTTGGATCTGCTCCACCCGCTGGAGGTGAAACCAAAGCATCCATTTCAAAGAACACATTTCAAATGCATGAGTTGTCGCAGCAGTAATCGTCCCTTTTATGCAGAGAGGTGTTTTACTTAACCGAAATATCCTCTAAGATGAATCTATCTTCTAGTTCCGCAAACATCTGTGCGTCTTTGTCTATATCTGTCTGCACAATCCTTTCTTGAGTTTAAAACACATTGCACATTGCATTCTCTGGTGTTTGTGATATTTTTGTATAATTCGTTTTCTTCCTGTTATAAATTATTTGGGCTAACAGTCAGTCTGGGGACCGGGTGGAACACAAGGTTTTCTAACTTCACTCTGCACCATATAGACTGTTTAGAAGAAGCTCTGCACACAAACAATAAAAAGTGACAGGATAGTGTAGAACTGATTGAGGAGGACTCACTAATGACATGGAATAATTCAGAAGGAGCTCCAGAGCATAAACACGGGCCAAGAAAACAGGGGGGTTTAGAACAGGCACTAGTATCATAGAAAAGAGAGAAAACAATATCAGCAGCAGATAGAAAAACTCAACTTAACACTGGGAGATAACAGACCTTGTTGGTTTTTTTAATCTTCCTCTTGTTTCTTCTCCTTTATTCACAAATCTGTTTAGAAATCTGCTCGAAAAGCAAATGTTTATTATTCACCCCTTAAAAAAAAGAAAAGAAAACATGTGCTCCCTCATTATCATCCATCTGCCTTCGCCGCCTCGCTCTCGCTTTCTTGTTTGAATATCTCCCCTTAACCCGGAGCATGTAATAACTGTCATCTGCCACGCCACTGAGCCATGTAGTAAAGCCGCCGCTCTTCATGTTTTATCGCGGCTCATCTCAAAAGCACGTCGCGGCAGCCATTACAAAGGGACACGATGCTCAGCTTGACGCGGCTGTTGAGGAGGGACAGGGGGAAGGAGTGGGAGGCAACTCCTGAGGATGTCACTCCGGAGGAACCCCAGACACGGAGTTGTCGAGGCGTGGATGGCTGTCGGTGACAAGGTGTGATCAACATGGTGCAGATACTAGGTATCAATGTAAATCCCTTCCCACCCTTCACTTTCCTGTAAAGAAATGAAGCGCCTCGCCTTCAATGTCGTGTTAAATCGTGCTTTTGAAGGCCTCGAGACGTTTCCCCTCCTCCTCAGTTTTGTCGAAGCACTGTCTGGCTTTGCTCGTCACGTTGTGGTCTGGCTGTCGGGCTCTCCGGCTGACAACTGATGTCAGCGGCATGAGCCGGGGAACCCCCGAGGGACGAGAGGAGACCGCTCATGGAATTCGGTGCGATGCTCAGCCGCCGAGTCGCTCTCGTGTCCTGCTGCGCTGATGCAGGAGCACCGCTGAGCTGCTCGTAGACAAGTTGGTGGAAGCCTGTTTCTAGTTGGGTCCACGTGCCGCTAACATGGAGGAGGTGGGGTTTATGACCTACGCCACCGCCGGCCAGAAGGTGGCAATCAAGACGATTTGGCTTCACTTTGAGAAGCTGTCATGTCCCTCGGCTTTATATATAACAGTCAGAATTATAAGTGATCAGCATTTGGTTGCGGGTCCACCTAGGCAACCTAATTTCAACAGATTCATCCCATGGGTTCAGTGTGTGTATTTTTCTTTCACTCACAAAGTTCCTTACGTCAGAGAGTGCTGTGTGTATTTGCTGTTCTCTCACTGTGATGAGGACACGGCCCACGGGAACAAAGCTATCGATGAGCACCATTGACCGGACTCTGGGAAGTGACAAAACTCTGAAATTCCTGGTCCCTCAGACGATACTGTCTCCACACAGTCCACGCAGCCCCCCCCCCCGGCTGTGAATCTCGACACTAATATTTACCTCCCTGATAAAAGTCATTGTTGTGCAGCCCACCCTAAATCAGCGGCCTGCTTCTGTCGGAGGGATGGGGGGGGGGTTTGGTTGACAGAGGGAAATATAAAGCGCCTCTCACAGTGATGGAGGGCTCCCGAGGCTTTTATTAGCTTAGCAGAGAAGAGGGCCCTCATCAGGTCCTGGTGCATGGATCCGACTGCGCGCGGAGCAGTGACTCAATCTGTGTCAGGCACTCTCTATTTCCAAGTTTTTTAATTAACTGCTTCAGACGAATAATTATTAACAGTGATTAAAATTTCAGTAAAAAGGAGGATTTCATAGACTGATACGTCTGTTTGAAAATAGACACTCGTTTTTTAAAATAAAAGTTACAGAGGAGTTTTAAACTCATCACATTAGACGCCCATTGAAGTGTCAGTGAAATGCACATGTAGCTTCTGAATTGTGGATATTTATGAATGAACACTATCAAGCTTTTTGTCCTATCTTTATCCCGAGAGCGTGGACTTTCAGAGCATGACTTGTTGAGTTTATGTTCAGATACTTTTCATCAGAAGCCTGCCCTTGCACTCAAATAGCCCCTGTTTGCTCTGCTTCTGCTCAAACTGTCTGCTTGCGCTCGGATATATTGATGCTCGCACACATTTTGCTCCAGCCTCGGCCCTTCTCCACACCCGGGCTGCTCGCTGTGCGCTTCCGGTCTGCTCTCAGATTTCTCCTCTGCTCTTCGATGTTTCATGATCCCTGCCTCGTTGGGGGTGCGTTCGCTTTACTTCACAGCGTCCCGTGCGGGCGGTTACTCCATAACCGGGTTCATCCACTCCCCTGCCCTCTGATGCTATATTATATGGATGCGAGGGCATTCTAGTTGGAACACACAATTCATCATGTGTCCCTGCTTTTGTAGCGTCAAGCATCTAAATCCATATTTTGTTGCTCCCCATTTACATCCAAACTTGGGTTGTATCAATGTTTAGCCAACCCCCCCCAAAACGGTTTCATTTTTAATTTCTGCTCAACAGAGAAAAATATAATACAAATTAAATCTGTGCATGCAGACACACGTTGCACAGTCGTGATGTTTAATTATCCAGCTGCACACAAATAAATGACGGTCTAGACTTTCATTTAATTGGAATTAACTTAATTTACATAAACCAATTAAACGCTGTATCGATTTGAGCTATAAAAGGGTGCTGATATTATACTTTCTTAATGTTGTATGGGGAACAAACAGAGGTCCTGACACACACACATATCACCGATATGAGGATGGAAATACATTTTATATATCACCGTCTTTAAAAATTGAAGCCGTGAAAACCTGACAACACTTCTATGAGTATGTTAAACATTCAGCACATTGTTGTCTCGGGGCTTCGGCCGCGTAGCTTGATAAAAGAAAACGCTTTTTCTGTGAGTGCGAGCACGCGTCTATAAACACAAAGGTCGATTTGCATCACAGTGGACTGGGACGCACCGAGGAAGACATAACCAGCGCACCGTGCCCCGCTCCACATCTGGTAGTGCCGGGGCGATTTGAGGCCGCGCACGACTGGCAGACTTTGTGGAGTGTGAAAATGTGGCGGTGATCGTTCACGGCCCGCGCTAATGCCGCTCTCTCCGACAAGAGACGAGAGCGAGGGATGTACAGTCGCTGGCAGTGAAGAGTAGCTGCTGCCAAATGCACCGAGGGCGAGACGAAGACGAGCCCCGCGCCATCTGGGCAGCTCGAGGCGAAGCTGAAAACAACTCCCGCTCTGTCTCAGGCTCCCCGGCTCACATTCGCACATCGCTCTTATGTTCCTCGCCCTCTCTCTCTCTCTTTTTTTTCCCCGCCCTCTCATCCCGTCTCGAAACCTCCTGCGTCTTTCTCGAGATGCGTTCCCAGTTCTCGCTCCCACTCGGGGATTTCAAACCCCCACCGCCTCCTCGTCTCCTCTCCCCCTCTCAAGGATTTATCACTCTTAATTATCTTAACCATCCCCGCTTCATAGTCGGCTTGTATCTGGCATATTTAATCTAGGATTCAGCAGGGCTATTAGTTACACTCAACACGCAGAGGCTAATTGATTCAAGGAAGCGAGGTTTGCTTGTTGGTGCTGATGGGTTTAACTAAAAGCTAATATAGGGTGGATGGAGGGCGGGGGGGGGGGGGGGGGGGGGGGAATAGGGATGAAACGCTCAAACTTCAGAGGAGAGTTTCTTTTTGTCTTTGTAAACTTTGAATTTTCCTCCCGCACGCTTTGATGTCCAAATCACTTTATTTCGACTTTGGGAGACTTTGGGAGGAAATTAGGATTCAGAGCTAATTTATTTGCTTGCAGTCTTTTTCTGATTTCCCTTTTTTTTTTCACCCTTCCCCTGATTTACATGGGATGACTGTGGTTTCGGATAAATATTTTCGGTTGGTGGGGAAACAGAACAGCGAAACAGATGTCTGTTTAAATGTCATGTTTGTCGCCGAGGCTGAGCTGACATTTTAGTCCCAGACTTCCACCTCGGATTTGCGCGCGCCGTGAGTCATTACCAGAATCAGGTTGAGTCAGGGCTGCTGTTGTGAATAAATATGATCTAATTGATAGCTGACCTCTCACATTAATGAGCAAATGGGCCCAAACCACTACCACTGTGTGTGTGTGTGTGTGTGTGTGTGTGTGTCCGAGTCAGTGCATCTGTGTTTGTTTCCTCTGTGTACACGTGTGTGGCTCCTACTGCATATGCAGTTAGGGCGGCCGGTGGCCACGGATATTGATAATGGCGTTGGGGACACTCAGCTTCTTGTCTTATTAATCACACCAGGCTGAGCAGTGACCTGACCTTTCTCCGAGCTCACTGCTTTGGGCTGAGCCAGATCCCCTGCCTCCTCTGCCCCCCCCACCCCACCCCCCCCCCCTCGGGAGTAGCCGGCTGACATCACTCACCCCGCGTCCGCTAATGTCAGCTCCGAGCCTGGCCGCAGCGCCCCACTGGCCCCGCCCGGCGCCCCGGACTGGGCCCCCGGATGACAGAGACATTGATCACTCAGGAAGCCCGGGCTGTCCGGGGGTGGTCCAATAAGCGGCGAGGGGATTGGGGGTTGGTGTGTGTGCGCTTGTGGGTTTTGGTACAAAACCAATTGAGACTGGTGAGCATAATTAGACCCCACATCTGGGCCTAATGAGCGAATCAAGACCCAGCATTGATCAGGGATCAACCGGCCTTAAGCTGATCCCTGATTGGTTAAGAGCTGCACAAACAATGGGCGCGTGGTGACATTGAAACCCCCAAATTTACCTAAAGAATGTGTACATTTGTCAAAAAAACTGGTCAATGCAAATAGGCTTATCACAGGTTTTTAAATTTAAGATAGCTTAGAGTACGGTATAGTTTCTAATGATGACTCTGAGGAGCTCTGCTATGAAAACGCATATATAAATCCATTAAAAAATAATATCAAAAATGCTCCTTATAATCATCACATTTAAAAGTGTCCTTGAGTATCTAAGTATTGCTATCATTCAGCCTACTTTCAATAGCAAAAAACTCTAAACTCGTAATGCCAGACTCCGGAAACTCTCACTCTATGTTCATCCATGGCCGTTTGGGATGGATCACATAAATATGATGAAGTGGATTTCAAAGAAAACAGTGGAAAACATGTGTCCTCAAATCAGCTTTCAGTAGGTCACACTGGAATAATTGAGGTATAGCATCGAATAATGGTCAGAAAAAGTGATTTGCTGAACATTATGATGTCACAGTGAGGATGCACTTTGACCTCTGTCGAACATCGTGTCCCAATTAGTAAATAACCACTTGAGTTAAGTTTAAATATCTTTTCAATCTCAAATCCAAATGAACAATTATGATGAATTTTGAGAAATAACCTCAGAGCTGACAGTGAACCTGAGAACACGACGCCTCTCTCCATGGCTGTAAATAGAATAGAAAACTCTAGAATAGAATGCCTTTAATGTCATTGTAGATTAATTGTATGACAAACTTTGCTGTACATCTCCCGCATATTAAATAACAACAATAGTTCAATAGACAACTAATTGTGCGGGGGACATTTTTTGTTTTCTACTAGCTGTAACATTTTTCCAACTTAACATCTATTAGTGTGTGTGTTTGTGTGTGTGGGTGGAAGCTACTCCACAAAGTTATTGTGGCATGAGAGTTGGAACAAAGGGAGTTAAAGCGTCAACCCAGTTGATGTTTATTCTTTGTGTTTCTGGTGTAAAACCCTGAAGTGTCGCACTTCAAACCCTGAAGCTTGATCCACGTGTTCAAACAAACCGACAGACCTTGTCAAAATCACCGTGGAACAACTTCCCAGGCTCCCTGCTTCTCTGATAACACCTGGCACCGCTGACTTTTCCTACCAAAGAAACTCGGGAGAATCGTGTGTGTCATTGTCCGGTCAAAATCTTGTTTCGCACACATGCTTGTTGGCAGCTGCGCCCGGGCGACGGGAGACTGGAGGCCTGAGGGATTCCCGGAACATCCAGGAACATCCTGTCTGGCTGATGCAGCACTGGTTGTCAGGGTGGAAAGGGCAGAGGCGCGAACATGAGCCGCGGCAGCGTGGGACGGAGGCCGGCTGAGGGATTTAACATTTGGTTGCACCAGGTCTCCAATAAATTCAGAACATTTGAGCAACTTCCCGGCCGCCTCTGTGCCCTCTGCGAGCTCCAGGCTCTGCGAGGAGGCCTTAAAGGGATACTGCACACTTAAAGGGTTGGTTCACCTCTTCCTAGTTAGAGCTGCTGCATAGTAGTGAGTAGATAATGATTGAATTTTCTCTTTTTGGTAAACTATCCCTTTAAGTGTGTCTTTTGAGCTGTAAACGACATTATGACTCTTCTTTGATGAAATGCTTTAAAACGTTCATGACCAATGTTATAATAAATCTACATTTATAGGTTTGACACCCCCCCCCCCCCCCCCGCCTGCTCTTCTCCCCATCTCCCACACACCGTGCCATTTGGGCCGCTTCGGTGAGACCACCGCCTGTGACACCGTTTGAACCCCTCAGGACCGCCTCGCTCATTGGACACAGTTAAGCGCCGGTTGTCTCGCCATCGGAAAAACTCTCACAGCTTTTTCTACGGGAAAAACACTTAATTAGTGAATTTGAGTCGGAATTTGAAAACTTTAAAAACTCACGCCGTGGCAAGAGACATTTAGTTTGTGAAGGCGTCAGTGATCGCAAAGTGACCGTTAACTGTGCTTGATGTTTTGGGCATTTCTAAGTGTACAGATGTTTCTCCAGACATGAAAGAAAGTCACGTTGCAGTGTTTGGTGCAAAAGAGAAATGGGGGGGGGGGGCTCACGGATAAAAGCACTTTTTACTTCTGTTGCCTCCCGGATTCTCACACTGATGTCATATTGTCTAGAAAAAAAAAACCCTGCACATTAAAGAAGACATCAGAAGCTTACGTTGATTAGGGTGCAGCAGCGCAGGGGCACCAACATCAGGCAAAAATAATTCAATTCAAATTATTCAAGGATAAAAGGGTAAGAGGGAGGAGTGCACATCAGCACTTATATTTGTGGATCGCTCTGTACTCTCAGCACAACTTTCAATAAACACATTTCATAACGAGCTGCGGATGGCACCTCATCCTTAATGAGGACGACGTCTTTTTTTTTTATTGTTGACTCGCTCCCCGGAGAACAAATGAATTCCGTTTCGTAAACAATGATTACCAAAGTTTCACCCTGATGACTTTCCCTCTGTGATGTTAATAAAACGTGTTATTTATGGCCGACCTCAGCACAGCTCATCAGACTGTCATCGGCTCCGCTCCGAGAATAAATACTTCTGTAGGTCCGATCGCACACGTGGCCCGTCACATGTGTACTGAAGTATAAAGATTGGGTTGTGTTTTTGCAGCCCCCCCCCCCCCCCCTTTCTTCTGCTGTGGTATTCGTTCTGACCTTTTGCTTTGTTTACTGTTTCCTTGCAGTCGAGAGGCATCTTTAAAAACCTTCATAACACGTTACTCTTGTGTTTGTGTGTGTTTGAAGGCTTTTATTTAGGAAAAGAAAAAGCCAAAAGGGGCATGTGTGTGTGTGTGTGTTTGTTCGTGTGTGTGTGTGTGTGTGTGTGTGTGTGTTCGTGTGTGCGCTCGTGCGGCCTCTTGTCTCCTGGAGAGTGTTTAGCGAGCAGACTTCTTTGACGGCACCAAAGCAATACAGATTTGGCAATTAACCTTGATGTCACTGTAATTACCGAGTCACTTTAGTAAAAATGAATTAATTTCCCAAAAGGACTCAGAAACAAAATTACCTCCCATCGTCCTGAAGAGAGCCAATATGGCGCCTGATAATTAGTGGGAGAAAAAGTGAGCCGGTGCCATATTCCTGTCTCTCGTTGTGTGTATTCGGTGTAATCTGCCCCGGGGGGGGGGGGGAAGCCAATGATCCGCCTGCCGCTGCCATAACTTCTGCCGGGTTCACGCTGTCGTGCGGCTCGCTCCTCCGTTTACTCAGCTCGCCACATGTTGAGCGGCCGTCCTTCCTCTCCTCCTCCTCCTCCTCCTCCTCCTCCTCCGGGCTCCACGTCTCCCGTCCTCACAGGCGCTCGGCGTGTGTGCCCAGGCTTTTGTCTCGTGTGCGGCAAAGGTATGTGAGTCATGTGACACCAACAGGCGCTGACCTCTGCTCGCTGCTCATCTTGAAGGATGCCACGTGGCGCTCACCCGGGAGACGGAGGGGAGCAGACGTTTTCACGGTTCGCCTCCTGTGGTCTTTATCTCCGATCCCTCACCAAGTGTCTTTTCGCCTGCTTCAATTAGTATGTAAATTTGTAATAAAAAGTGTTTTTTTTAGCTCGGTGCGATTTCTCAGTTGCTGTCAAATAAGCGCAGACTGCAAATAAACACATGGTGGATAGTAATTGAAAAGTACAGAGCTGGAGGACCTTGGTGTGATTCCCCTCAGGCCTGGTCTCCAGTGGAGCATCAATCCTATTAGAACATAACTGTGTCGTATAACCTCATCAGATTCATAATTGATGCATTGACGTTTAAATATTTTTGGGTAATTGTTGGATTATTAATTAATGATTATGACATATTTTTCAAACCATTTATTTCTTAATGTGTACAGTGGGAAATGGAGTCGTCCCAGTGATTCTCTGTTGTAGTGAAGTGAAATGGGGAAATAGGAATTTATCTTTTTAAAACCAATTCAGATAATCCAGACAAAAGCTCTTTGAGGTAGCATAGCAATATGAGGAGCACAGCAGGAGATGGTCCGGGTCGAACAGAGACATGTACAGATTCAGTAAGGGGGGCGGGGGGGTGGTGCCTGGGTAGAGCATGAAGGAGGCTCACACTCAGCCCCTCCAGGACAATTCAGGGAAATGGCCAGACTTAGGTTTCACGTCCAAAAGAGTCTGTAGCCTTCCTGACTGTCTGTGAGGTTTGAGGTTGGAGCTGAGAGTCAACAGCAGCATGCCAACACACTTACAACAGGACGCTAGTGGAGGTAATCTTTCAAATTGTATACGATCCATCCAACTGCTGCCTGGACACGCAAAACCATGAGATGAAAAGTCAGAGAATCACCAAACTCCTCTTGGGACCACGCATGTCCAAAATAAATTTCATGCCAATCTAATAATTCTCGAAATACATCCGCTCTCAAGATTTTTTCCTATCTACACATTTTGTGCATTGTGTAGACGTGTGAGCGCAGGATTGTAAAAAATATGACAGCTGACAATAGTAATGACAACTGACCTTTTATCTTTTTGCAGCCTGCACAAACACATCCGTGCAGTTGAAGTCCAAAACCTTTTTTAAAAGACGTAATTAACACCTGCTCTGGAGCCGTGTTTGAAGCATTCATCCTTCACCGGCATTGGCTCATTAACAACGTTGGCTCCCAGGTATCCGGTCATGTATACTGGCTGCCTGTCCAGTTTGGCCAGTACATCCTGACGCCTCATTCTACTGATGCTTTCTCCAAACCTCCAGCTAACGCTCAATTTCTCTGTCATTGTTGCCTGAACTAAAAATGAAGGGAATCTCTTTGTCTTTTAAGCGTCTCCCGGCCGGGTTCCTCGTCCCTTTGAGCTCTCCTTCAAACGGCCCAGTCTCTTCTTCCAAACGGACGGACTGGAAGCGAACGACTATGACACAATTTGCTCGACATGGTTAGACAATGGACACAGGTGTCTCGGGTGCAATGTCCCTGACTGTTCTCTCTCAGACTTACAGTACATGACACGAGCCTAATTAAGACCTGCAGATGTCGGTGCCAGTTTTACCTGCACTAAGTTTAATTTCCAGGCCGGCTGTCATGTCTGTGGCGCCATAATGATGTACCTGGACCTCACTCCTGTCGCCAGCAGTGTGGAGAGCGACGACCAGTTAATAGGCCAAACTGGCCAATCTAATGCAGTTGTGAATATCATAGGATATGAAGGATTTCTCTGAAGATGAATTAAATGTTTTTATTAAGGGATTAGCATTATGTCTCCGCTTTTCTAAGAAAGTGTTTTACTTGTTTTCAGCATAATGAGCCAAACTGGAAGGCAGACCGCTGGTGAAACAAAAGGCTTGTCTGTTCGTGATGTGCGCTACTCACATAATATGACAGTGGACAGGACACAGCCATCGGGAAGAGCTGAGTCAATTAGGCATGAATGCAAAGCTTCAGTACGCATTCAAATAAAAGGGGAAGAGAAAAGAAAGTTAAGCGGGTCTTGACCAGAGTCACCAGCGACCCCCTTCCCCCAGCTCCACATCATTAGCTGGCAGAGTTTCCCCTATGGTTCTGAACTACAACTGGATCTGGTTGTGTGTGTGTGTGTGTGTGTGTGCGTGTGTGTTTGGCCGTGGAGAGTTCGGAGCATAGGAAGAGGTCAAAACAAGACAGATGTGAGGATAGGCTCTGTGACAAGAACCACTGCACCCCCCCCCCCCCCCCCCCCCCCCCCCTACCACCACATCACGACCCAGCCGCCGCCTTCCCTGTGTGAACCAGGTCACATCTCACTGTGGGAGTGTGTCCAAGTACCTGCAGGTGTGTGTCTGCCCGTGTCCAGTGTCACTCAGAGGCTGTGGGGAGAGCGGGGGGCCACATCGAGCCTTGAGGTGTACTGCAACAGAGAGAGGGAGAGAGACATAGAGAGGGAGAGAGAGGGAGGGAGAGAAAGCCAATGAAACAGCAGGGTGAGGGCCCACATGTGAGTTGTTTACATGTACATGTGAGGGTGTGAGTCCACATGAGCCTGTGGACATGTGAGAGGGCGAGGGAGAGAGGGAGGGTGTTCTGGGTAGGCAAGAAAGGTCAGATGCATCGGTGACATTATCACTTCAGTGCATTGGGTCCATGCACTTCAAACAGGAAGTGGCTGTCTCCTCACGTCTCGGAGACAAGGTCACACGTCCACATTTGCATTCACCAAGCGCTTATTTAGTCCACCGGGTCACGGCACCGTCAGCGTAAAAGCCATGTATTTTATAGACTTATGACTACATTGTTCATCTCACACATGGTTCGCTCCGGAGCGGTGCCAGTCCCCCCGTTAACGCATAAAATGTCCCATGACTGCAACCCAGCTGACCCCCCGTAAAATCAAGGACGGCAATCACATTTTTCAGCAAGCTTCTCGTGTACAGATTTTATGCCTTTTGATATTTTTTCACTCTGCCATTGATTGGTTTAGATTAAAAAAAAAATGTCTAAAATCTGTTTAAATTAGAAATAAAATTGTGTGGATCATTCCATTTTCTTATAGCATCAAATAAGTCCCAACCTACTAGAAACATGAACAGTTGAACTAATAAAACTGTTATAAGAACTTCCTAAAATGACAGAAACTATCTTTGGCAAATGTTTAATAACATACTTTGATATTTTTGTATTTTAGCTTAATGATCTATACTGAAGCCAGCCACCAGGGGGCAACCAGATGATTTGGCTTCACTTCTGTCGCCCTTTTGTCGACCTTTATATACAGTTTATGACCAAAAGCTAATGCCAGCTTAGTAACACTAAGGGTTCTTTAAGATCACATGTTATAACATTTATCATCTATCATAGCTTAGCTTTCAGAAGGGTGACAGCTGTCAACAGAATCAATTCAGAAGCAGTTACCATGAAGTTTACCATCAGGCCCACTTTTCAATGTAATGATATGATTAGCAACATAAAATCCATATCCATTTGTTTTTATAATTCTTGTATATTTTTGACAAATAAGTCCAGTAACTTGCAGTTTAATACAAAATGTATAATAGTAGCCCTCATAGTATTTTGATATTAAACTGTAGTATTTATTTGTTTTCACATATTGGTCATTGTCCCCCTTAAACCCTTTTTCGTGTGACTAGGACGTGAGCGTGAGAAGGACTCAAACCCATTTCTCAGTTTAAATCCGTGTGACATTCATTATTTCTGAGGCCGGATAATGAATAGCATTTTTTTTTCTCGATTGTGTTGCAGAATCAGCTACACACAATGTACTATCTGCAGCGGCGGTGGAGCATTGGCATTCACGCAGACATCGCAGTCATTCGGGGCTGTGCAGCTCACTCTTGTTTCCCTTGCTGTCACTTAAATAATATAGATATACCATGCTGTTCATGCCAGTTATCTTTATATGGCATTTTACAGCAAAGTCACCTTCACGCGCAACTGAAGCAAAGACACATTCATTCCACAGTGACACAACTGTGCGGTGTAGAGATGCAAACGAACCGAGCAGCAGCCGCTGGAGTGATTAAAAAACAGGAGCGTGTGCAGTGCACTGTGAAATACTGGGTGAGTCTGCAGTTTATTCTCCAGCATTTACAAGCAGCCGCTGTTGATGTAGAAGCCCAATTAAAATAAGAAATGGATTGTCCTTGAATGCAGGTGATACAAGACTGTAGGTGACTGTTTCTGCAGTTCGCGTTCGAGCGATAACTCGGCTCGGTGATCCCACTCCAAATTAAACTTTAGATAATACAGCATGTTTTCCCTCTCTCTCTGAGGATCCAACGCTTGTTCAATTTATCGTAATCACCGTCGTTAAACTAATATTTTCACACAATGGGTAAATCCTGTTTCCTTTACACGCTGCAAAAAATGGACATGCTCTAAAACCGTTAAAGCGTTTAAATCAAAACTTGGAGACAGACCTCAAGCATTTTGATGCAGGATTCCACCTGCATGAAGGTAACCCGACCCGAGCCCAATACAGTTAGCATTTTGTGTCACCCTGTCCTTTACACCCATGGTTGTGGCTAATTTTTGCTAATGGGACACAATGTTACACAACGCTAATGTTACCGATCTGACCTGAACAACCGAATATTATTCTTTGCTCTAAATCCGGCCCGGTTTCCATTGGGTATCCGCACTCTGAGACCTATTTGAAATTAAAAACACATTAAGACACAGATCATAGTTACATGTTCCCATTACTTTATACAGAATGGCTGTGTTCACATAGAAGATGCTTGGAGACGTCTGATGTTTTTTAAAACATTCCAGAAGCAAACGACAAGAAATATTAGCAAAAATTACCAAAAATCTGAAACTCAATTGTGGTCAAACTACAACAGTGTCTGCTGTGTTACTGTGTTGGAGGGGACTCTGTGTGTGTGTGTGTGTGTGTAAGTGTGTAAATGTTTGTGTGCACGCTCCAGAGGGAGACAGATGGGACAGACCTCCACCACCCCACACTATTTTCTCTCTGCATGACTTCTCACCACAGTTTGTAGGTTGTATTAGTGCCAGCGCATCACACACACTGACACACACACACACACACACACACACACACACACACACACACACGCACACACACTGGAGCTCATGTGACTACGACCACTGTTTCATTAATCATCAGTATGTGTAAATTAGGCATGAAAAAAGAGGATCTGGAGCATAAAACCTTGGACATCCGTCCTCTGCGGTGTTCTGTGGGGATAAATTGGATGATGAAGTGAAGTTAACGAGCTGCTCTCCTGATTTTTGGTCACACCAGCCTCACTCGTGTTTAGATGACAATCAGTGCACACATGTTGTGTTTGCGTTTCCCATTTGAGTTGTCGCAGCCACTTTTGAAAGACGACACGATCCGACCCCACACAAAGAGCTTTGGAGATATGATGATGGAGCAGCGTATTCATCACCCCCACGTTCAAAGTGTTGCGGAATAATTACTTTAACTCATGTTTCCGCATTTTGTGCAACTTCAATTTCAGAGTGAACGTCTGTCATCCAGGTCATGGTTATCTGAGGAAAGATGAATGGAGGGAGGATTCACTTGGTTGTAGATACTTGAAGACGTTACACTTCTCATTCAAAAGGCTTCTTCACTCTGAAGATTTATTTTAGCAGAAGGTCAACGTCCTACTTCTACCCCCTCCCATTCCATTCTTTTACATATTCATATTTTTCCTGTCTCGCATAATGAGGCTTATTTCGCTGCTTTTTATTCTGCTGATTTCACATTTGATAACCAGGCTTATTTATCTGCGTTGGCAGAGTTGAAAGACTTCTTCTTAACACTGTCTTGCCCCAAAGATTAACAATTCACCAAGAGGCTTATTAGAGCAATTCATCAAATCAGTGGGCAGTGCTGATTAAATCAATTTGGTAATAAATGGAGTGATATAAAGTCTTCTAGATCATCTGTAGTGCTCGCAGCCCACCTGCCCGATTAGGAGGCAATTTATCCTGTAGCTTTCCTCTGGGTCCCAGACTTTAATTGGGCGAAAAATGTGAATATCATTCAGTTTTACCTGACTGCAGAAAGCACAGGTTCTCAATGATGGATACCTGGGAAAAAGTTTGGCCCCATGATGAGGGAAGAAAACCTCCCATGCAACCCAGTGGCAGCGCCAGAAATACTTTAAGTGGCTTTACCAGCAGAGTGAAATGCATAGTACGTTCCTAAATAATTGATTTCCCCTTATCGGACTAATTTATAATGCAAGAACATAATATAGACTCTAGAATCACTCCACAAATGTGATAAATGCATGTGCTAAAGCCCAGCGGATACTGCTATGCTGCAAAAATATGACCTTTCCCCTCCAGGATGTTAGGAGGAGTTCAGTACCTAGTTTTTCCTTATAAGGAGAAACCGCAACTCTGCATCACTGTGGCCTGATTCAGAATCACGCTCACAGGAAAAACTTAAGCACATGATTTTAAAATCTGCCATGTCACCCTTTTATTTCTCCATGAGGACCAAAAAAGGGAATATGAATGAACGTTTCATATTGTGTTATGATACTTGGTAGTTTTAACTGCATCATGGTAAAAAAGTCTATAGTACCACAAAAAAATACCCCAAAATTAACTATGTAAACACTTAACAAGACATATCAACACAAATGAACCCTAAACTACTTCCCAGCTAACACAATACCGGCTGTAGCAACACAATCCAACTCTTAAAGACCCTTTTATGGGAAATATAATATTAAACTGAATACACCTGAATAACAAGAACTGATTTAGGACCAGAATGGTAAATGATAGCGGGGCACCAAACCTGGAAGACATATTTGTCATTAACGTAGTGAGGGTTACAAAACAACAGAATGCTCTTTACCAATTAGCTCGCGTACAAAAAGGCATGTAGACAAACCCACACCTCTGCATCTGTATGTGTCCCGAGTTCACTCTGTGCCTTTGTTAAAGGTCACCCAATCAGTGCTTTTGTATATTTGTCAAAGGTCCCACACCTTTACGCGTGCTCGGTGGCGATTGCCTTGTTTTGGATTCATTTCACTTTGTTTACCACATAATCAAACTCCGAGGCGACTAAATGAGAAGGTACCTTCAGTGTGAATGTAGATGAGCTGGCCCACGGTGGCACTGCGTATGTGGACGCACGTGCACGCTCCCATATGTGTGTTTGTGTGCGCAGAGCTCATTCCCACCTTTGTGTGATTGCGGATCTGTATGCAGCGGGGTAAAAAGTGCGGGATGCTGGCGAAGGCGACTCTCGGGCAAGCATCAGATGGCTCCTGATGAATAGTCAATTAACTATAAACTTGTTCCAGGAATGACCAGTGAACGAGGGAGGAGAGGGTGGCTGCTGGGGGGGGGGGGGGGGGGAGGCATCCATTATCTAGCAGCTAATTATCTAGGCACTGCCATTTCCATCCTCGAGATAGCTGTGTGATTAAAGGGTTTGGCCAATCAGACAGATAACAGGGATTAGAACGGGGAGGACGGGAGAGGAAGAGGAAGTGGAAGAGGGAAAGCAATGAGCCAGAGAAGAGGAGGCTGCCTGGGGCTCAGTCTGATCTCGTCTACCGCTTAACAACGAATGCAAAAAGTACAGTTACAGATATCATTTTGTTTTTTATCTGTCGCAGACTTCGAAATTTCCTGGAACAGTGTGTCGATTCATTTCATCAACACAAACCAGTGAGAGTAGAACTGCTGAAGTGCTGCTTCTCTGCTTAGTTTGGTTTGAACACCTTCTAAGAAAAGTCAGCTCAGGACACACACTAAGAATTTTTCCAACCCGACTGCAGTAAACTGTGCTCCGACCTCCTGGGGTAGAGTTGAGAGTAGTTGGTAGAAAAGTTGATTTTCTCATTTGCTATTGTGGGTCGTAAAGAGGAGGCAACATCAAAACAAGACCATTTCATAACCAGTTAAAAACTCCTTGTTGGGGCTTTAAAATGTGTTAATGTCATGTTTCCCAGTGAGTAGTAAGGGCTGTCTAGCCTTTGATTAGTGATTGAAATAGAAAATGTTATACACATTATCTATAGACTCTATCTACATGTAGATCAGGAAGTACATGAACAGATCAAGCATCGGAAGCCAACATTGAATATTAGTGCTGCATGCTACGGTCACATTGTGGTCAGTGTTTGTGTATGTTATGTTGTTATGCAGAGCCCAAGTGTTTCCTGGGATAAGAACGACTCAGCAATTTCTGTCCAGCGAGAGTGAAGAGCAAACATGAGAAGAGAGAGACGATATAAACAGTATAAATGAATATAGGAAAAGGCCACGGAATGCAAGTGCAACACACACACACGTACAAAAACACATATGATAGGCTGTGTGTGTGCGAGTGTATGTGTGTTTCCTCTGATCACAGAGCAGCTCATGGAGGCTGATTTAATCCCTGTTTAGCGGGTGGTCTCTCTGATTGGTGAATCCCCAGAGGGCCTCGTCCAATGGGGGACATGAAAGGTCAGGTTGAACCTCAACCGGTGTCACAACCAACCGAGTCATCGCTTACACACAACAAACACTGATCCCTTCCCGTGGAGGACCACCCAGACAGAGAGCATGAAATATTAATGACCAACAACGCACTTTACACACACAAACAATGAATTGGTCTCGGCTGGAGGGACGACAGTGGTGCAGTGGGTAGAGGGGAGGGGTGGGGTAAGACGAATGTGAACAATCTGCGGGGGGGAGCATCCCTGGTATACACAAACACACTCCCTTCCCCATGGGACACTAATGGAGACATTCAACCTCACTGTGGGCCTGCTGGGACAGTTCTGTTTATCTCATTTACAGTTATATCATGGGAAAATGAAAAGTGGTGACACCTGAGGAGATCACTTAAAATGAAGTTCTCTCTATCATCTGCACCCACTCGACCCTTTAAAGTACGACCTGAACCTGAACCCCACCAGCTTCACCCTGGTTTTAATAACCATTTCTGTTTTTAACTTTTCTCTGATTCAGCCCACCACAGTAGAGTAGGATCATCTTTCTTTTTCCAAAAACAGAGCTTTGGTGGAGACAAAAACTGAAAGCCAGGGATAACACCACATCATCAACACTCTGAAACTAGACATGTTACGACGCCAGCATAAGACATGCCTCTGATTCTGCCAAAAATGACTGATCGGGGATCAGCAACATCACAAATCTGCTCTGATACTATTAGAATCACCCAGATACGGAACAGCAGCCGAGCTGTTCCGACATTGGCAAGTTCTGTATTTACAAAGACAAAGGAGAAATGATTTCTGGTTAAAATATCAGCAAACAGTAGATCTGCCCCAAATCAAAGATGGCAGACAAACTTGTGGTTTCATTGCTGCATATTCCTAGATGCATTTATTGATGTTATTTTTCAGATATGACCGTTCAAATAGATAATAAGGAAGTTCTATGGTGACCTCGTGGGAAATGGGTCGACTCACGCACCACTCTTGGTAGGTGTTGGCCGCGGACTCTATAGGTTTATGTAGGTGAAAAGGTTGAATTCAGAGTCAATAAATTAACATAATGATTCTCTCTGTTAACCTTGTGATTCACTCATGTGGGATGCCAAACAGAAAGGAGGAGTTCTGAATCCTCTTTACTTTTCATATTTGTGTTTGTATAGACATCTGTCTGATGATACAGCTCATTATACCTAAGAAGTACGACCGTAAATGTATGACATAAAATGGCTTAACATTTTGATTTAATTATGACAATATGTCCAGGGCCAGCCATAAAAAGAAATGCCCTTAACTAACAGAAAGTAAAAATAAAGAAGCGGATATGTTGCTCTGTGTTGCTAAAAGCTTCATTATGTTAGTTAGGTAGTTGCTACCATCGCCTGTCTGCTGTCGGGTGCTGGACACAGAGAATACAGTTGGTTTAAAAGAGTCTTTTACTCTGTACGGCTACATTTTAAAAACACTACTGATTAGAGCTGTTACAAAAAGCATTGGAAGAAGTTGTGTGGCTGTAAAACCAAAAACAACGAGCTTAAAGGTGATAAAAGGCTCCATAGAGGTGAGGGGAACAGCATGGGTCGCTGATCATGTCACAAAAAAGGAACTCATCGACATTACATCATTTAAATCATTGTCTCTCAACTTTAGGTTTATTGGGTAAAGTTAAACATGTAGACATTTTCCTCCTAATTTACAAAACCTCTTCGGCCACTGTAGCAGAATTTCAAAAAACACTGGAGCTTGACATTAACAAATATTTAAGGGGACATTAAAATGCTCCCCTTAAAAAAACATCTGACCTTGTTATAATGAGAAAACGCGGCATCCAAAAATAATATCATCATTAAACCGGTACACAATAGTCCAATATTCCTCTCTTGTAACAGGCTTGTTGATGTGAGGGCACGGGTCGGACACCAGGAATGTGATGACATTGTAAGGGTTATGCACAGAGGATGTAAAATGTCCTGCGTTTTATATAAGGCCGTAAATACTCATGTATTATAGGTGTTATTATATTTCACACAATAGCCTGTTAGTGCTGTTCTATTGTAGATATTGCTTTTGTTTTAGCTGTGTCCACCAGTTTTCTGATTGTTAGCCTGTGTGTGTGTGTTTGTGTGTGTGTGCGTGTGTGTGTGTGTGTGTGTGTGTGTGTGTGTGTGTGCACTAGCCCTGATAAAGTAATGACAGTGATCAGTGTGAGCTGGTCACTGGGACGTGAAGGTCAATAGTTGACCACCCAGCTGCTGCTGCTTCTGTTTTTCATTACAGAGAAAAAGGGAAAGAGGGACGCAAACATTTTTCTACGTTTGCCCGGACACACGCAATTTGAAACCATCATCGACAAACCCATGACAGATCCTATGAAAAATACAATCAGCAGAGATCTGCCTCCTATTCAGCAGAGTCCCTTGTTTATCGGCTTAATGGTCGCTCCCCGTGCCACAGCTGCAGTCACTCCGTGTGCGGCGCCACTCAGATCCAACATTATTTTTTACAATTACAATTAACGATGAAATGCAAATATCAGCGGAACATTAAACGCTGTGTCCCCTCTGCCCTTTATGCGAGGGCTCGGCACGCGGCCTCCCCGCGAGTCCACGCCTGGTGGAACGTGTCAATATGTTCCTGCCTCAATGTCACCGGGTCAGATTCCTGCAGTTATTGTACCTGAAGATTAAGGTGATTCTTATTTTAGCAGCTGGTTGTGGCAGAGTGCCAGCTCCCACTGTACGATCACTGAAACGCTGCGGATATCTGAGTCTAGCCTCCACAAGTCTGCCCCCTGTTTCAGTGGAGGTTTTGACTTTCATCTCCGCCAAGGACGTTGTGTTTTCAACCGTTTGTTTGTCTGTTTGTTTGTGAGCAGGTTTTCATGAAACATGTCCATGAGATGGCAAATTGTCCAAGACAGAACCCATAGACTTTTGCTGCTGATCAAGAAATGTTTCATGATGTGAGGGTACATGGCCAGAACATTGCGTTTTTTACCGAATATCCAATGGAAATTAGGATTTCAAGATTTAAGTTGTTCTGTGGTCTTCGCAATAAGGCTTGATTGAATTTAAGAGGACTTTCTGACCTTGCTGGAGATACGCATTCTACTGAGGGCCATTCTAGTATTTGGCCCAGTGTCATTATGTGATTACCTCAGTGATTGTGGTCCGGCACTGTAAGACACAACTTTAAAGATGTAAAACTGAATTTAGGGTTTTCGCAGGGTCTAAAAACTTCCAGATTTTTATTTTTAAATCAATAATCTGAATTGTGGGACTTGATAAGACATTAATATGGTAAAGTATTTTGAACTTGCTATATACATGGATGCACATCTGCCTTAGGGTAACGTTCATTTAACATTCCTTCAATATGAATTAAAAATTTGTTTCTAAAATTAAGGTGAGCCTTTATTTGTCTCACGATGGTGGAATATAAATAGAATATACAGGATATATACATTTAAACAGGAATTCTGCAAAGTTTGTAATGTTTCCATGTGTTTCCAAAAAAACTACAAACAAGTCCAATATGGATAAATAAATAAAGAGGTAGAGTGGGTTAAAAAAAAGACAAGGTAAAGCAAATAAATGGCTGCGTGGGATCAATTTACAGACTGTACAACCTGAATGCTCGCTCCCTAATTAAGACAAATGAACAATTGCATGAGGAGTGTAGGAGAGAAGACAGTGAATTTATCTAGTCCATCTTTTGCCCTTTAACTTCACACATTTGTTTTCTCTCCTCTCCTCTTTTTATTTAAATCCACATCCTGTTTCACTCGTTCATTGCTTTTTTAGTCCGGATAACAATATGGAGCAGCTCACGTCCGGACTCCTTCCTCATACATTTGCAATCTATAAATCATGTACGGCAAAGCTCATTGTTAAAAGAGGTTACACAATGGAAGTCCTTGTGAAATTCAGGCTTCTTCCATTTGTTCTGCGTGTCACACACTTCATACCACTGGGGAATCGTTGTTAAATATTATCCAAGGCAAACAAAAATAGTTTGTTCGAGCACAAAAAATGCTGTGTCTCTTATCCACGTGGTTACTAAGCCGTTCCTTGTAATTTTTGACAGTGTGATAAAGTGCAGACATTGATTTTCTTTTCCCTCCCTTAACACTGACTCATGTGGATGGAGCTAAATTGCTGCAGTAGCTCAGCAGTTTTGTTAGAAATGAGGAATCCACCCACTGCAACAGAAGAGAAGCTGATGTTGCCCTGAATATCAAGAGAATCATATCGGTAATTGTCATTAATTAGGACGTGTTATGAGTCTTTCCACCAGAAGTCACGTTTCGGTACTTTTCCGTTGAGTTGACATGGAAGTATTGTCGTGTAGCTCAACTAATACGATAGAATTAAAAGGATTATTTGATTAGGCGAGTCAGTCGTCACAGCGGAACCCTGTGACATTTTGTGGCCGGGAGTGCATAACAAACAGAGAGGGAGCAGAGGAGTCTAGACAGTTATCTAACTAGAATGAAAAGTAGCTCCGCCAAGGCCCGATAGTCGCCTCATGAAACACATGATAGACAGACGCATTTAAATTCACTTCATCTGGATTTTCATTTGGATTGCACACACTTTTCATCAAGAGCCATGAATCATTCTCTGAGAAATCAACCGAAAATGTTGGAAAAAAGCCCTCAACTTGGAATGCTGAAGAAAGTTGTGATCCAGGTCAGCCACAAAATAAAATGGACCTATTCCGCATCCTTTCACCAAGTTTTGTGGGGATCTGTCCAGTAGTTTTAGTGAAATGCTGCTAAAAACAAACAGATGCAGATGAAAACATAATCTCCCTGGCAGCAGGGTCGGATCCTGGGGCAGAGCCAGGGGGGCACTGGCCCCGGCTAAAATCCGATTGGCCCCTCTCATGTCAGCCGTCTTTTTTTCGGAACAGATGGGATAAATTGTGGATTCAGATTTTGAATAAATAGCAAGAAGTAGTTGTGCAGAAATGGTTGAAGTGGATAAAAGTAGTAGGAATAAATCAGAGCGATTCATTTGCCCAGAAATGTCCTCCAGCGAGTCTTTTTTACCGCATCACACTAATCATGATTAAGTGCCGATTTCATGTTCAACCAATCCCCACATGTTTTCATTCCCTTCCACGGTGTGCTGTGCTTAGTATGTGCAACATGCAGGTACGGGGCCGGGATGATCAAGACCTTGAGGCCTTGATCTGTGGAAAGAATCTCATTCAGTGACCTTCAGTAACCCGGTGGCTGGTTGGAACCACCGATTTGTGCATAAAAGCCGCCGATACAGGTCTTAAATCACCGTTGGGACATCCGGCGTGTCCCTTACACAGATTCAAACCTGGGGCCTCATTCATTCTATTTATAATATGAAATTAAACGTTAAGTAATGGCCGTTGTGACTTGTAGACATTTGTAAAAGAAAGGAAAACAGATTAAAAAACTTTCAGAGTAGATGTTCAAAAGGTTTCTCTCCTAATTATTTTCTGTGTCCCTTCTTCTCTAAGGAGTTTGTGCAATTTCCGGTTCAGATATTTAATTTGACCTGAGGAAGCTGAAAAAAAAAAGAACTCACAGATTTTATCTGCAATTAATATTACCTCTATTGTGAACTAAACCCACATCACAAATAACACTGTATAACTACAAATGTTGCGTCCTCTGCAGTATTTTGTGCTTGTTCTCCGGACATCACCAGGCGCCTGTGGCTGAGGCTAGTTCAGCTGAAGGTCACGTGATGCGATGTTTGATCTGCTTCGACTGCCGATTACTCCGCGCTCCGAGATGAGTGCCGAACTGTTTTGAAGAAGCGTTGTAATTGGTTAATGAGTCGGAAAGGAAAAGCTTCTTGATCTCATTTCCAGTGCTTAATTAACCTTGGAGTTGGGAGATTTCCCCCGGTGCTGGGGGACCAGGCAGGGCTGTACCTCACTCTTTCTCTTTCTCTGCGTCTTTTGTCCCCGTCTCGCCTGCGCTCACCCCCCCCTCAATGACAAAAGGATGCGCAACTCTCCTCCGTGTGTGTCCTTCCAGAGGCGACAGGCCTTTATTGACTGATTTATGAGTGTAAATATGCACATGCGGTCCTTCCATGTGCACAGATGTTCACATATCTACATCCCCTGCTTGCGTTCAGTGTATCTTCCCCCCTTATCGCTCTCTGTGTAACATTTAAGTCCAGAATAAAGCGATATAAATAGCAGCAGTGCTCTCTCTCGCCGGCCCCACTCTCTCCTCTCCCCGGGCCAGCCCAGTTCTGCGGCCCCGGGGGTATGAACCCAGTTCTGACAGAGTAGATCTCAACGTTCCTCCTTCCTTTTGTCCGTCTGCCCCCCCCGCAAGGGACCGTCCATCCCGACGGCCGGGCTCCACAGCCGGCCCTGCACCGGACCGCTGGGTCTTACATCATCTCAAATTTCCTTCCGTCCTGCCTCCATCTTGTCCTCTCTGATCTAACACCTACCATTTCATCTTTCACTTTCTTTTTTTCCTATTCTTCCATTAACTGTGTTTTCTCTTTTTTTTCTCCTCTTTGTCCATTCTTCACTCTTTACCTCTGTGATTTGAATCTCCATCAGGTCATCTGTCTATTCACTGTTCCTCAATTTCACCTCTGTCCAGCATGAGCAAAGCAAACCTCTTATTCCTTTGGGGTATTTTTGGGTAATTTAATAGTAAAAATCATAAATTTGGCAGTCTTACATGTTTGACTTCAAATTTATTTTGACTATCAAAGGTTTATTACTATTTATATACAATTATGTCGATGGTAGAGGACAAATACAAACAAATGTAAGTCAGCCTAAAATGATTACTTTGTATCAATTCGTACTTTACTGCATGCTTGAATTGTTGATGGTATTTTTCTGGATTATGTTTCTCCGGTTATGGCTCAGGAGAGAGGGTCGCCCACTAACCAGAAGGTTGGTGGTTCAATCCTTCTTTCCCCCCATTCCATCCACCGAAGTGTCCTTGGGCAAGATGCAGAACTCTGAATTGCCCGAACCTCAAATTGCAGGGTATGAATGAATGTGTGTGTGTGTATGTGTGTGTGTGAGTGGGTGGGTGAATTAAAAATGTGCTGTAAAATGCTATGAATTTGTCAAGAATAAAAAAACTCTGTATACATCCAGGCTATTGACCATTTATCACTGTTCTGTTGTTGTTAGGTGTTGATAATGTGTCCAAGGCTTGAACTGGAGGTTGGATGATGTGAGTGGCTCAGCAGCTTCACAGCACTGCATGAGAATTTCAGCGAGAAGTGGTTATTAAGTCTGCAGTTATTTTAACCTATAACAATCTCATGAAAGGAGTTTGAAAGTTTGAACTGGAACTAAATCAGATTTAATGACTCACTCGATCACTGATCTTGTTATTTGGGCTGCAAACATCAGGCTGTTTACCTAATGCCTCCTCAGAGGCCTCCTCTTGTGGGAGTGAATACACAAGTGCATTTCCCAGAAGGTGTTGCATTTAAATTCAGCTGCTGGAAACACTTTTCGTTCACGTTCCATTTCTCTCCAGGCGTGTGTCACAACAGTTTGTCATCAGATCGCACTTAGTTGCACTTTCTGTAAATCAAGCCACGTCGTAAGTGTCTGTAAATACCGGGAGAAGATGGAAAATGACTCTGATGCAAAATATGGCTCTTCTATGGTACTTAGTTCTTGATATCTCCCTTAGTATCAGTGGTGTAAATACATGTGGGACTCAGTTTAATTCATAAGGTTGAGTTTTTCTTAGGTTTCTTTCACATCCATTTGTTTGGTTCAGACTTCTGACTTTTCCCTTTAGTCCAAACCAATGTTACAGGTGTGAAAGGCGCCTCAGACCCCAGTCCGGAACAAAGGACCACAATTAAGTCTTCCAAAGGAGGTCTCGGTTAAGACGGCATTAACCAGTAATAATAATAGTTATATAATAATAAACTTTATTTATACTGCTCTTTTCCTAACAATGTTACACAAACAAAATGGAAACTAGATGAGGCAGTTGACTAAAAGGACATTTGGCCACATATGGGATAAAGCTGTAAAAATGACTAAAAACTAAAATAAAACTGTATAAATAAATGCAAATCAAACATTCCCCGAAGCTTTAGACAAGATTTAAAGAAGCAAGAGAGGTAGGGTGGCTCTATTAGCAAAAACCTCAAAGGAGAAAAAAAAGAAAAAGAAGCCGAAGCGCAGGATTGCTCTCAGCCTCCAAAGATGTAATGTTTGGATAACAAGGACATAGAACCTGACGTTGCTGGAAACCTTTCTACAAATCAAGGTCAAGTAGAGGTAGATGCAGACCGCGGACATGACGGCAAACACATGAAGCCTGGTTTAAACCTTCAGCTGTGAAAAAATCCTTCATACATTCATTTATCGATTCAACTTATTTTCAACTTGAAAGTCCGAGTCAAGGTGAAACTAGCTTTGTGTTGATACTGTCGCCAGATGTGGATCAAGAACTTTCTCTTTCCTCTGTCACTCGGTCATTTTCTCACTCGGAGAGCTGGCATCGATCTCTCTCTCTCTCTCTCTCTCTCTCTCGCTCTCTCTCTCCCTGCTCTTTTGGTTTCTCACCTGGCCTCCCTGCCAGGTGAGCCGGTGCCTTGTCCGCACCTGTGACCACCCTCCCCCCCTCCCCTCCGTCCTCCCTCTGGCCGTTAGCTCCAGATTAATGCCAGGTAATTTGCGATGCACCTTTGTGTCCCTCCTCCTCAGTCTTCCGGTTGAGAGAGCCACGTTCCCTCCCCCCCCCCCCCCCCCTTTTGTTATTTTTCCATTCTGCCATGTAAGCTTTCCTCCTCCTCTCCCATGTTCTGTCCCGTACCCCTTCATCTTCCCTCCAACAACCCCCTCATCCCTCTATCACAGACGGAGCCATATGGCCGGGTGCAGCCCAGGCCTGCCCAGTTCTCAGACTTGTTTAAATTCACAGCCTGCGGGTCCTTCTGCCTCTGCGCCGGGATCGGCAGACACCGCCGAGGAGGAAGGGTCGGCTAAATGCCCCGGTGGAGAGACGGGACGGAGGAGGAGGAAGAGAGAACACCACCGCAACACGGAAGAAAGAAAACGTGCCGCCTGAAATTCTTAATCAGGGTTGAAAAAAAGAAAAAGAAAGAAAACGCGCACAATCTCTGCATGTTAAGTGAAACAGAAGGTGAGTCACATGGCTGAAACAGGTGGTAGGTTGACATTGAAATAATGAAGTGGAGCGTAAATGGGAGAGGGTGCATTTGTATTAATTTGGACGACCCAGATTCAGTTTGCATCACATGAGAAAGATTGGAATTGTGAGAGAAACGTGCATTTGAAGGAAATAGTTTCACTTTTTGTCTAACCTTGATAAAAGGCTTATTCTTACCTTAAATTAATTGTTGATGCCCGTGGGATTTAATAAGAATGATTTGTTTGGGTATCGGCGCTGAATCGTACATTTATCTTGTATAAAAGCCAATTTGGCCGCAGCATTGTCACAGCTTTTGTTTCTCTCCCCTTGACATTGAAAAAATAAATCCTCACGTATACCTTGAATTAATAGTTTCCACTAATGGGACTTTAAAAACTAATTTGGGGCTTAACTTTGTGTTCTCTTTTTTGTCATCCTTCCCCAGCATAAATATTTCCATTGGTCTATGATACCGACCTCCTTACCTTTAAATAATATATTGAGAGCAAACAAACTGGTAAATCACCTCAGCTACTCACTAATTATGGATGAAGAGCTGTTGAAAAAACATTTGCACCATAAATATGAAAGCTCTTATTACCAAAGACCCACAAGTACTCTGACATGTTGGTTCTAATTGTTGGTTGGGATGAGAAAGGAAAAGCCCTGAGCATGTTACTGCTTCGAGGTTTACAACATAAATCTCACAAAGCAAGTTGAGATGGGAACAAATTCCAAAGGATACTCCCCTGCATTAAAAAAGTCAAATTAACCTCCATTCATCTAAACAAGATCATATGTAACCCTCCCCCTTTTCCTCCATTACCCTCCCTCATCATTTCCATACAGGGGCGCTGAAACAAGGTGGGCAACCATATGTGTATGATCAGTATTGGGGGGTGAGTTTTTGGTGCAACCTTGGGGCCCCCCAGGTCCCTATTGCTTGGGGCCCCCGAAAACCATTGTTACGCCCCTATTTTCACTCACCCCCTAACCATCAACAAAGTTGTTGTAATGCCGCTTGTTTATTCTAAAAACAATAAATCAAGGCTGCAAGATTTTGTTATACAACATGAAAGCCTGGGTCACTGATGAGACTAACAAAAAGGAAAAGAGCTGGAGACAGACGAAGAGAGAAAACCATGGCTGTTATTTAAAGAGGAGAAAATACAGAAGAAGCAGCCGTCAGCTGAAAGAGGCGACTGCGCGCGGGAGTAGTTGAGAAGAAGCAAATCAGGCAAAACCCAGCAGGAATTAGAGAGGAGTTTGGAGAAGTGGAGCTCAGCAGCAGGTTGCAGAGGAGAAGCCGAGAGGAACGCTGGGAGGAGAGGAGGAGCGGAGCGAAGCAGCGGGCATTAAAAGAGAAGAGGTGTGAAATTGAAACCAATAAATCCAGAACAGGTTCCTGCGGTAGTGGGAGCCGCAGCGACCGTAACACGTGGCCTCACCAGTGTTCACTCTTTAATTTGAGCTGAGCCCATTGTTGGTCTGAGCAGACTCCGGCTCAACAAACATTTGTGTTCAATAACACCGGGCCCCACACCTGAACAAGACCGGACACGGCATTTTGAAAAACACCTGGTGTCAATGAAAAGAAAAGAAGCTGGAGCAAAGCAATTTATAAACTTTCGAATTACTCACGGCTATTGTTGTTAGCGCTGCATTTCAAGGCTCGATGTAGATGTACAGGAGATGAGGCGACCATTTTGTTGCATGGTTCAAAGAGGTGCTTGCCTAACATTTAGTCATGAAAAGAAAAAAAAAGACAAAATATGCTATTGTGATATGCTTTATAATTATTTATTATTCCAGAAACATAATGGCGTCATAAAGCACTTTTGGTATCATTCTACTTTTTCCGATACCAGTGATAAATGGATTCCTTTAAAACTTTACAAGAACCGAAACATTTCTCTTAAAAAAACATTGCTATAAGGCAAATTGGAAGTGGATATTTAACACAATAAATCTGGACAGTTTCCTCAAATTATATTTAATACAAACAACTACAAGACCCCCAACAAATTTACATGACATTCCCAAAATAAATAAATCCGAAAGCCAACTACATTAATGTAACTCTGACACCAACAGTTTTAGTGCTTCATTCAGCAAAATACTCCAGATACTTTTCAACACCTGTCTCCCCATCAGCAGGGCTGACGTGCTCAGCAGGGGGTCACACAGGCAGTCAAACACAGAACATCCCTCTGCTTTCAAATGCAGCTCATGTGTGCCCAGATGCCTGATCAAGTTTGTCGTGTTCCTCCCTTTTCAAGGGTTTCAAACAGAGTGTGTTGTCAACAGAGGTAAGTGTAATGTTGACTGGAGGTTTAAAGTGCCTGTCACATAACGTCAAGCTCGTTCTACACCAAAATGTGGGTTTGTTAAAGTATAGAGTACTTTTGCCTCAGAAACTGTTTGAATGTCTGACCTATAAAATCTAAAATCATACTTTATGGTCCTATGATGCCTTCTATGTCATTTCTATTCTGTAACAGTTTTCTTCCTCAAAAAATCGACACAATCCTGTGAGTTTGTGGTGTAAAAGGCCCGAGGGTGTGTTACACAGCGCACGCAGCGGTGAGCCATAAAACTATGGCACAAGATTGCTGCTAATGTGTATCTGGCTTAATACACTGTAGCACTCACCATAAATAACCATCATGAAAAGCAAAACAACAACAAATAAGCATTTCTCGGGGTAATACATTAATGGAGTTGCTTTATATCGTGACAATGCGGGAGGATTTATTCGGAGGAATGCATTTTCAGCTGCTTGAAAATGTCATCACTTTGGCGGCGTCAGTTTTTCGATTTAAGCCCTCTCAGATGATGTATGAATGCAGCGCGGCTACATGGCACACGCTAATTGACTGAAGCATATTTTCTCCACTCATCCACTCAACTTCTTGAATACCAATCCCGGACTCACAGCCTCCTCCTCCTCCTCCTCCTCCTCCTCCTCCTCCTCCTCCTCCTCACGGCCCGGCCGCCCCTCCTCTCTGCGTAGTGTCAGCAAAGTACGGTGCTAAGATTCTTATGGACTTTAGCTCTGCCAAATATGCTTGTTAATACACCCCATCTGGAGATCTCTTAAAAAAAAATCTGATAAATGATGGCCGGGCCCGCCGCTGACAGTGGGCTCTGGCCGGCATATATCACAGTCTAAAAGCCCCCCCTCTGCTTTATAGAGGACATTAGAATGAGCTCCCAGGCAACAAACCATACATAGCAAATGTGCCTCTTTAGTAATATGATAATTTATAAAAGAACAAGTGAATATTCCGCAGAATTCCCCCACATACTTGGTGCTTAATAGATGGTGTGTGTTATGCCTGCTCTCACCAGGATTGCACCAAACTCCTGGGGGTAATGGAGTGAAGACCAACCTTGGCTCGACAGCTTTTAATAACTAATGAAAATACTGCCGGGCAAATTTACAAAGAGAGGATAAGGGAGCCTCTAGCGTACGGGAGGAAGAGGAAAGAGAGACAAAGAGGAAAAGACTAAAGTAATCGAGAGAAGGAAAACTAAGATGAAGTGATAGGCGCCGATTGTACCTTGGTAAAGGGTGGTTGAGTCTGAGGCAAGCTCACAACCATGTTCCCAGCATGCATCACTCTGGGAGCTGATTGATCAGTGCTATTTGGGTTGAATTCCATCTTGTTCCCTCATATCTACACCAGTCTTTGTCTCCATCTCCCCTTCTCCCTTGCTGTCTCTTTCACTTGCTCTGTTAACACTGGCTCCCTGTGGAGCCTCACGTCTGAATGGAAAAACACACAGACACACACACTCATACACACACACACAAGCTTTCAGGATCAAACACTCTGAACCCATTGATTAGGTTAAAATACGGAAAAAAATCCTTTGTAGGGCGATACCTTCTACCATCTTTGATACCATGCCTTATTCATCTGAGCATAATGATGAAGACAGTCAGTGTGTGTGTGTGTGTGTGTGTGTCTGTGTGCACATCCATGTAGTCATGTGCATATTTATTCCCTGCATGTACCACAAAGGAGGTACAGTCTTGGCTTACATGCAGAAAACCTTTTAATGTGAGCAGGGACGAGGATAGAGGACATCTGTTCTGCTTTGTAGAAGTGATCATCAACCCTCCGACAGACAGAGGAAAAAAAAGTTTGTTTCATCTTGGACCTGTTGCTCTTTCCACTGTCTTGTGTCTCCATATAAGTACCTAAAGAAACATTGTCTTTAAAACACAACCATTAACTGCAGAACCTAGCTGACCATTTGGCCAAGTCAAGTTTATTTATACAGTGCATTTCAAGTGACAAGCATTGACTGAATGTACTGCGAGACACATGACAAACATAAAAGAGTTGGTTTTATTATAAATCCAAAGACCTTCGTCAAAAAGGCCTAAATAAAGTTGAAAAAGTATGAATGATAAAAATAAGAGTTTACAGAGAGAGAGAACTATAACAATATGCTGCTATTTTACTTTACTAACAATGATTCAGTAAGAAAACAAATAGAGGGGTACCATCTAAAAGGAAGGTTAATCTTAACCAGAGGTGTAAAAAGTACTGAAATATTGTACTCAAGTAAAAGTACCTTTACTTTGATGAAATTTTACTCAAGTACAAGTAAAAGTACCCATTTAAAAATCTAATCAAGTAAAAGTAAAAAGTAGTTCATTTAAAATTTACTTTAAGTAAAAGTTACTTAGTTACTTCCAACAACTTGATGGGGGCCGCTCCTATACAGTGCAAAAAGGACAAGGGGTCATAAATCCAATCCAAAAACAGTTATTTTTAATTAAAGGAGAATCTTTACAAATATAAGTGACATGACATTAAACATGTCAAACATTAAACATTAAACATGTCAACGCAACATTTAATAACTTTTGGGAGGACATGTCAAGACATGAACCACATGACAGCTAAAATAAAAAGTTAGAATGCCGATGTCCCACTGTATATTGAAACTTTTGGTTAAACTTTGGTCCACCTTTAGAGCACTAGTCTACAAACTTCTTGTTGAGTTTGAGCAGCAATGAACAGCATCCGGCACAGGCAGCAGAGGCTGGTAGGCCAGTATTGAGTTTCAGGCAGTGTTGTGGATAAACGAGTTCAAAAGAACTCGTTCACTGAACACGTTCATTTTTATGAGAACGTTGAACTGAACAAAACTTCACAACAAATATTGAATTTGAACGGTGAACACTTTCATATTATCTGAGGTCTAGTTAATACATTACAGAATGTTTTCCTTCTCCTGAGGAGAGACGCTGTCTGAATCGAATGCTTCTACCATGTCGTTGCGATCGTTGTTGTGTTTATTTGAAAAGAAATGCAGTCCTTGGGGGGGGGGGGGGGGGGGGGGGGCCGCCAGGAGTGAAGCTTGCATTTAGCGCCAAATGTTCTAGCGCCGGCCCTGTTTAGCGCAGTGATTCTCAAACTGCACGGAGGCGAAACATGTGCGCGAGCGACCGGAGGGGAAAATGCGGGGCGGAACTAATATTCTAGCTGAACTAATGTTTTGACGTCCGCATCTCTTTAACGACGGAGCAGTAAAAAAATCGCTCTTTCGCCGGAGCCAGGGGTCGGCAACCCGCGGCTCTGCAGCCGCTCTGCAGTGGCTCCCTGTGCAGTGCCGTCCATGTCGCGCATAATATTCGCTAACAGTGAACTTTACGATCAGTTTTCAGATGTTGAACGTGCACGTGAGGGAACGTCATCCACTCTATGCAGCGTCTACCACTGCAGTGAGAATTGCCTTGCGCCTTGAACTGTTTTTTTTTTTTTAACTCAGTAACGGATGTAATTTACAATGTGGCGAAGTACAATACTCCTGTCAAAATCTACTTAAGTAAAAGTAAAATTACCCCTTTCAAAAGCTACTCAAAAAATGACAAAGTACACAAAAAAAACTACTCAATTACAGTAACGTGAGTAAATGTAATTCGTTAATTTACACCTCTGATCTTAACTAAATATGAAGTCTACATCAATGATATCGCAATGGAAGCATTTCCAGATGCCAATCCATAAAGACATGCAAATCAAGATGCAGCTTTTATTGGAAAAGTGTTATTTCGTCTAAGCTTAGCGCAAAAAGAAAATTCCCCATTACCAGTACGGAGCAGGTGAGAAACTACTGTTACCCTAAACTCCAATAGCATCCACATTAATGAAATACTGGCTAACTGGGAATGGGGCTTTTTAAATATTTAATTCAAACCAAAGTAAGCTCACTGTTTTTGTTTTCCTTGGTCTTGGAAGTAACTTCCAGTGACGGTGGGTAATACGCATGTTAGCCATACATAATAAGGATTAGATACTAACGTTCAAACCACTTCTCTCTCCTCTTCTGCCCGTGTGTTCCTTGTTTTCGGAAAGGCTCCAAACTCTCGAAACGCAGAGTATCACATTAACCACAGCCCAGAGCAAACAGTAAAAAAAAAGTCTCCTTTAAATTTAACTATGACTGCTCACTTTAGATTGTTATAAGGCCTCAGTGTGAAGTTTGTTGCCACATCATCAAAACAGGATGTGAAGTCAGCAGCAGGTTTAGGTGAATACTTTGTAGAATTTACATGGCCTTTAAACGGGCAGAAATCTGCAGACGCTACAGTTTATATGTGTGTCATTGTTACACGTACATCTGCATCTTTCAGGTGCAGAGAAATCCACTGAATTGGTTCCCTCTGCAGTAACAGGAGCATTTTCTCCTAAACCTCTGACTTCCTATTCTAACCGGGATCCCAAAAGAACATTCTCACAAAAAATGTATATAAAAATGTGAGATTATAGATTAAATTAAGGGTTGGCAATCATATACCAAGGCCACAGTAGTCTTGAAAATAGACAACCTAATAAAACAGTTAGAAATAATAACAGTAACTCTCACTCCAGAGGGGTTTTGATTCAGTATCAGTTTGAATCTCTGTCCATACTAACATGACTGAAACATACACGTACACATAAACTGGGTTTGCTGGTCCCACACAGAAAGTATTTGATTGTTAATTGCAGAATCGTCACAGATTGCTTGAAGAGCAGCTGGTGTCCTACGCATGTTAACAGGTGTGTCATTGTAAAATGCAGAATTTAACTGCACAAGAGCTGTTATAAAAGACAACAGGGTCATTGACGCTTGTAATTAATTATCCATGTTGTGTTCTACACTAGTAGCCAAGGTTAGAGCGTGTTGCGCTCTTCCAGTAGGGGGGGTCATGTGATTGGAGCCTGACGAATCAGCGAAGGCTCCGTCATGACCGAAAAGACCCAATCAGGAAGTGGTTGTGAGAGTGTAATTGTTTTGAAGTGGCCTGGCTTTAGTGAAGGAAGTGTAAAATATCGTAATATTGCACTGCAGTGAAATGTACAAATATCCAAGGTTACTGAAATTACTTCTAATAACTTCTGAAAAACATTTGGGATACAATGACTTTTAAAGATATGTAATACCATTATCTCAGCATCTATGTTCTTGTGAGTACGTGAGTAATGAATGTATTTTTCGTGACTGGAATACCAAATTCTACCCCTGTGTTTTTCTTTGCCATTAATATAGTGGCTCTACGCTCACAACATCTCTGACACCAGATTCATGACATGTTAATGGTGCGTGTGTGCTGCGGTAGAGCGCACACACACCGCGCACCTGTGCATGTGTGTTTACTGTGTGCATGTGCTTATCTGGAGGTTATGCGTACTTCCCTCACACGCTACCGTTGCTTGATACTCGCTGCGCTGGGCTGCGTCGCTCCTGAGGGATGAGACAGACCCAGAAAGGCATTATCACCTTTCTGCCACAGCATAGGAATTCAATGAATTATTTACATTACAGCAGGCGGGGCCCCCAGACGGCTCCGAGACCCAGCAACACGGGATTCAGTTAGGGAACTCGGGGGCCAGGGGCCAGTCGGGGAACCTGGGAGAAGGTGTGATTGGGGGGGGGGGACCCGAGGTAACGAGGGAGGGGAAATTAAATGACAAAAAACAGAGAGGAGGTGTAACGTCAGGACGATTGTGAACAACTTCAAACTCGGATAAGTCGTATGTGTATATGTTCCTGCTCTTTATCACACACACACACACACTACACACCCACACACACACACACACAAATTCACAAAGAAATACACATTTACAGGACCCTCAGCACCGATTCACGCACATTTGTCGTAAACATACACACCTGACACACATAAATGCCTATGTAAGAATACATATATTAAGTTGCAATGAGCACACACACACACACACATACACACACACACACACACACACACACACATGCACACGCACGCCCACACCCCAGCTATCATCAATCTCAGGCTTCAGAGCCATTCCCCCCTCGGGTCCGTGGCTCTGTTTTTGGCTCTGTCTCTATGCAGGTAGGAGGTCTCCAGATACTCACCACTGGGTTAGTTCACTACATATTAATGCAACCCCCCCCCCCCCCCACCACCACCACCACCACCACCACTACACGCACCTCTGTTCCTTCTCTACAGCACCGCAGAGTCCTTCTTTAAAATCCAATCTGTGCGTGTAGAGGTGAAAATGCAAGACTGACGGTGAATCACAGTTCTGGCCATTTCCTTCTCTCCTTTTTTTTTGAATAGGACATCAGATGTATTGTTTGTGACTGTGATGTGTTTCATCTGAATGTGGACCGACTCAGAAGCCAGTGCAAACAAATTCAATGTTCTAGGACCACACTCGATATCCCTGTGGGATTTTATCAAGGGGTTTCTTTTCTTCTCTGTGCAGGGGGTTTACACCGCTGGCCTCTCTTCAAGGCTCTCAAGCCGAAACAAACATCAAGAATTTAAATTGATGTTGTTGTTGTTGTTTTGTGTGTGTGTGTGTGTGTGTGTGTGGTGGGTCCCTACTACCAAATAAAAATAAAAATAAACTTGATTTTAAAAGCCCCTCTGAAAAAGAAAAAAGCAAAACTCAGAAAAAAGGTGTTCAACGTTGTTACTAATGTAATCAGGGCATGAAATGACGTTCGAATGAGACACACATTGAAGTCTATATCTTGCCAAATTAATATTGAGTAATTAAATGTAGCAAAAGAAAAGGGGAGAAAAAAAGAAACAATTTAAAAATTGACTCCTTGCCAGGTTCATCAAGCGGAAAATGAGCGACTTGTCACATCCGCAGATTCATTACGCAC
This sequence comes from Platichthys flesus, assembly GCF_949316205.1. Lineage (NCBI taxonomy): Eukaryota > Metazoa > Chordata > Actinopteri > Pleuronectiformes > Pleuronectidae > Platichthys > Platichthys flesus. The sequence goes on along the minus strand of NC_084967.1, from coordinate 7,371,056 downwards.
AAGTCTGTCCACAACACAAAGTAATATGAACACAGACTGATATTAAAAACATACATGCTAATGAGACTTGGGAATTAACAACAAACTGTATGAGTGAAAGCTCCGGTGAAAAGTACTTACAAGAACAATTTCAAGGTGACTAAGCTACTTTATACTTCTATTGCATTTCACAAATAAGATACTATTTACAAAATTGCTTAAGTTATTGTTAATTATTGCAATACAATTTTTTAATACACAGAACATATAATGAACTTTAATATAAAATATATATATATATATATATATATATTCTTAAATTCCAGATTAAAAGAACCCAGAGTTGTTTTCCACTAGTTCTACTTGTGCTCAGATGTATTAACACCTGTACATGTTATAACATGTCCACCGAACCAGAATATTACTATATTCTAGATACGCTATATCAATATATCTTGTAAGTATGTTAAATTAGTTCCACCATAACCAGCACCATTAAAATGATGTTACATTTCATTGCATCAATATTATTAAATTAAATTGTATTTTCATTGTTTTAATCTTAAATCCTTATTGTTTTTAATTCCTGTTGGAAAACATAATCTGTAAAGATATAATTTCATAACATGTCAGATACACAAGGTAAATAATGAATAGTGAAGTTTAATAATGTATTAATCTCATCAAAATTGTACTTTGTAAATAAAACTACTACAATTTTGAATTTGTACAATGTACTTTTGGATATTGATATACCTACTTTATCAATAACCATTCCACAACTGAGTTATTCCAGACACAAAACTGTTGTTTTACTTTTATAATTAAAAAAATGAAGTACAAAGCATTGAGTGAATTCCAATTTGATTGCACAGAATCTACAGACATTTATCTAATTTTAATTAGATTATTCAAAATGACTTGTGTAACTATAACATCCTCAAACTTGCCACAGTTCTGTAGCCTCATTTGTTTTGTTAATACGTTTGTTTTTAATGCTAAAGCCCCACTATTTCTATCTTTAAACATTAAACGCAACATCTCAAATGATCTTATTACCTGTTACGAACACAGACCCGTTTCAGCAGCACGTTAACACTCTCATGTGTTTCATCTCAGGACGTTCGCTCTGTGTTCTGCTCTTATCCTTTACTGAGCCGAAAGCCAGACGGGAATCAAAGTAACTTTTACTTCCTCTAATGAGTGATACGAGCGAAAATATAGCCTGTGATTTAACTTCATATATATATTAATTCCACCCTCTGACTTGTCATAAGGGGAAATTGACTTTTTATAGAGCTGCTGTTCAGTAATGAGAAGACACGTTAAAAGGGAACGCGGCATCCTTTAATGTTTCTAAATTAAACTAAAGAAATGTTTAAACGCACGCAGCTTTATTAACGCTGGGAGAGTGTGTCTCCGCCGCCCGGGTCACAGGGAGCTCACCGAGCAGGTGAAGGCTCCGGCAGGCCAGGTGCCTTCCCCAGCCGGAACACCTGAACCCCCAGCACACTCTATTGAAAGGCTGCGCTCCTGTTCACTGCACAACTGTGATTCCCCCCCCCCCCCCCCCCTCCACCACCTTGAGAGTAAAACCGGGTCCAGAGGAAATGGGGCCGCTGACTAGTAAAGGGTGTAGAACAAGCCTGGCACTTTGTTCTCCACAGCTGAGGCTTCGTCCTGCTTCCAGGAGACTATTCCCAGACCGGGCCCGCTGCACTTTCCCTCGAACACTGAAGAACAATGAGAAACTTTCCTGTTCCGACAACTTCTGACTCACTTAAATGACATAATACCTGAGCTGCGAGAGAATTGTTGAATAGTTATTTATTCCATCTATCCTTTCTATTTATCTATCTATTTGTAACAGGAGACCACTTTTTGCAATCATTTTGGAATCATCCTGTGTCACTGCAGACAAACCACTACAGTGAAAGGTGTATATTATTTGTTCAGTGTTATTCTATTGCCTTTTTTAATATTTGTATTATCTTGCCTTCCTCAGTCTGACCTGCCTGCTGCTGTAACAACTGGATTTTCCCTGTGTGGATCAATAGCCTTTTATCTTATCTTAGCTAATTAGTCATGTTATTAGCCTGAAGTGTAACATAAATATAGTTCTTATCTTCCATTGTAGAATCATACTAGACAGACTAAGTTGTGATTTTACAGCAAACTACATTATCAACTAGTTTACAGCCAAATAGATTTTCACAGTTTCTCAACCACATAATTACTTTGTTCTGTTTCTCTACAAAGGCCATTGATGGTTGACAGGAACTTAATTTCAGCTTGTGTGCACCGAAGAAAGTTTATTTACTATTTCATCACAGATTTCATTTTCATTGTCATTCAAGGAGCAATCACAATCTGCTCCGAGCCACACAATGTCAGAGGTGAGCTACGGTGGCCTGCAGGGAAAGTCAAGCCAGGATATTTCAACATACCACCATAGAGTTATTAACACACTAAACAGTTTCTTTCTGTGCTCTGATAAAGGTTTCTCCTTATTAAAGCTGTTCTCAGACCTGCGCACCAGAATGTGTACACACTATTGGAACTGGACTTTCCCCCGAGTTCACATTTTACACATGCTCAAGGCAGCACACGGCATCTGTCTTCCACAAGCGTGGCACAACTATTTCATCCTGATTATGTTTGATTTTTCTTTTTTCAATTTTCCATCTGTCGCATTTTAGAAACTTCATCGGCACACCAACAAGGTCACGGTGAATCTTGCCGATAATCTCCTGCTATCTTTCTCGAATCGGATATTCTCTGGAGTTCTTTCCGGAGTGTTCGCAGGAAAACCTCCAGAGAATATTCAATCCTCTCACTCTGACATATTCATTCACAGATACATCCCCACAGTTCAGTGCATGTCTGAAAGGAGCATCAATTATGAATTTGTAGGAGGTGGTTTGTTGTAAGGAAATCCATACTTTCATCTGAAATACTGTCTCTGTCCTCATTATGGTTAGTTTTAACCTGCAATTTAGAACCTATCACGATTGTTTAACCAATGGTAAAAATAAGAAATGGTTGATAATGAATGTACTTCATGAATTTGTCTTTATCTTCTCCTGCTGTTAGAGGACATACATGACACACAGTTAAGCCTCTGGAAAGGGATTATAACTTTGAACCTTAACATCTTAAGGTTGATTTAATACATGTACTCTATATAAACTGTTAATAAATAATAGCACACTGCAGTTCATGTGTAGGATCACATGTATTATTAAATCTGATTGCAGCTATGGTATACAGTCTTATAGTTAACTGTTTATGCAACTATTATGATGCTTGCGGTCAGTGACATTCATTAACTGCAACTTTTCTTTACAGCACATTATGTGTGGGAGAATTTCTTCACAGACTAAATTAAATGCAGTACCTTGAGTCAACCTCACTTCAACAGTAGTATACGACTGCACATATTAGAATGTGTGGCTTCATCGTGATTATAATAAAAAACCTGTGATGTTGCAAATGAAAGCTGCTGAATTCCCCTTCTGTCTCCCTCCTACTATTCTTTATTGTTTTCGCAACCCTCGCCATTAAATCAATTTCTGCGTCTGCCTGGCAAAACTGGGGCTGGTGAGCCTGGAGAGGAGAGGGAGCGGGAGCGAGTAGTCCGAGCTCGGCACTTTGTTCACTACAGCTGAGTCTCCGTCCTGCTTCCACGCTATTCCCAGGCCGGGCCTGCCGACTGTGCTGCACTCCCCTGCCTGCTTATGATTTGTGGAGCCCACTGGGGAAGAAGCCAGCTCTCCCATAGGTTCAAATCTGCAAACAATGAGTCCTGTGTCCGTGACGGATGGCCTACATCCCTCCCCATTTGTCTGCGCTTTATCCCTATCTCGGAATCAATTGTTAAAACCCCAAAGTTTGCTTAACATGCACTCCCTGTTATACTGGAGGAAAGAAAAAAAAGAGAAAAGAGAAAAGATGGGGGTGGTGGTGCAGGAGCAGGGAAATTCAGGCGAGCGCGAGAAAGGGAAACGAGAAGGACAGAGGAGAGAGAGATCAACGTTGTCCCGAGGAAGTGGAGGAGTGGATGAGAGGGACTTTCAGTGTGACTTTCAGGCTCCTAATTAGGTACAGGACAGCGAGCTACCTCTCTCTGTGACATTTAGCTGGACATACTTGATAAATGTCACACTGCTGGATTCAGCCACAACAAATGGATGCATCAACAACGGCTTAATAACCTTTACTGATAGCCCTGCCAGGAATTCAAATTCTTTATCTGCTCTCCCCTGCATCCGTAAAACACTGAGTCCTAACGATCAGCGTGGTGTGTGGAGTGTGTGTGGAGTGTGTGTGTGTGTGTGTGTGTGTGGGGGGGGGGGGGTTGTATGCCCTTGCGTGTGGGTTAAGTCAAATTAAGTGCACCAGGAGGCTGTCGGCGTGTACCCTCATGCTGTATCAGCGTGCACGGCTAGGTGCTCGTACGCGGCACTGTTGCGAGTGCCAAATTATCTTGGCTTCGCATCTTGGCCAGGATATCGGCAGTGAGAGGTGAAAGACATTAAAAACAATCAGGGAAAATGGCGTGTCTGTCTAAAGTTTTAGAGACACGCAGAATGCAAACTGAATTAATCAGCTCCCAAGACAGCAACAATCAGAGAAGAAGAAGAAGCGGAGGATTGAGCCATTTCTCCGTAATAAGACCGCTTAGTAAATAAATGTCATGTGTGTCATGTGAGCAAAATGTCTGATTAAATAATTAAGGCATCGCTTAAGTGGGACAAACAATGTCATTTGGGACTAGCCCAGTCTGGGAGAGCAGATTCCTCAGAGGTGCTTTTAATGGTTATTGCCAACGAGGCTTGTCAGAGTTAACTTTATTTTTTAATGAAGAACACAGTCAAACTTCAACTCTTAGACGAATCAGTTCCTGTCCCGTTTGTAACCTGACATTTTCCCTTTGATTTAAAGTGACACCCACCGAGTGGCTGAGAGATCTAACCGTCTCCGAGTGTGACGTGGGCCAGTTGGGATTCAACCGTGACGACTACACGACACATTCGGGGCGAAATACAAACAGGGTGCTGTTGATCCGTTGGTCCATTGTCTCCTAGAGCGCACCGCAAACTTCCCTGTAATGTGAACTCGGCATCTTTTACACAATGAGGCACTTTCTCTCCACTTTGTGATACTTCTGCTTAGGGCAGTGATATTTTAAAAAAAGAACAAACCCCAAATGGACATGCTAAGCCTTCCTCTCCTTTGAAGTCTGTCTTTGATATGGAGAACATGCACATAGATTTATATTTATGGTTTGCTCCGCGAATAAAAAATACATTTATCTGATTAAATTAACTTTCTAAATATGTACTCGTCGGTTTGTTTTCGGATATTCTTTTATCTGTGAAGTGCCGCGTGCTCTCCCTGGACCGAAGCTCCTGAGTGATTATGTGTGAATGTGTGCGTGTGAACCTCATGTACAGAATGTGTGCGTTATCATGCCTTGTGTGCATTCACATTGTGTCTGTGTATACCTGTGTATGCATGCATGTGTGTGCGTGTGCGCACGTGTGTAGCATCTTTCAAATCATGCACCCCGAGCCGCTGCGTGGTGGCTAATTGCCTCTCCTGAGGAATAATTAGGTGACAAAAGCAGACGTAGTGGTGCCTCGGCTGCAGAGGCAAGAGATATATGTTGTTTCGTGTGTGTGTGGTTCAGCGTGCGGTGCCATTTGTTTGCCGGTGGTAAGGATCGGAGGAAAGGACATCGCAGAGGCCGTGCATTTGGAGGCCAAAACCTGGAGAACAACAAGATGGTGCGACAATTAATTACGGCTAATTAGATGTGTGCCTTATATTTACTGGGCCAACAATAAATCAAGCTATTTTTGTCCGATAAAAGACTTGTAACTAATGCCAAGCAAGTGTGTAAGCATGTGTGTGTGTGTGAATATGCTGATGAGTGTGTGTGTACTGTATTGTTGTTCCTCTGTGTGTGTGTGTTTGTTTGTGTAAACTGCTCTTTACTGTTTGCTTTCCAGGTGTTCAGAGCTGGGTTGCCGTGGACTCCCTCCTCTCAGATTAATAATCCATTAGTAATTCATTCCACTAATGAGCACTCAGCGGAGAGTCGGGACCGAGGGGGACGCAGAGACGGTCAGGGGCATAATTAATGTCTCAGCCAATCAGATGTGCTATAACAGTCACCCCCCCACCCTCCCTTCGCCCTCCCGGAGTGAGATGTCACCCATCCAATAAGATGTGTGTTTAATATTCTTTCTGATGGGTGAAAAATATGAAATTAGGAGATGATCTATTTGAGTCACTGGAGTGGTTGAACTGTAATATAATTCCTCTGAAATAGTTAGAAAGGAAAATCCCCCAAAACAAAATATTCTCCTCACTTTTTGAATGAAAAAATAACTATTGTGCAGGTTTTCCATTTTCAGAAGTGTGTCAATTTCTGGACATATTTTTGGAAACCGTCTCAGCTGCCGGCTTCTGTTTTGGCATTCTCCATGGCAGTGGGAAAACCACGCGGTCCCTTTCCCTGGTGTATTCCAAACTGGAGCACTTCACAGTCCTGGATATCCTAAGAATGTTTGCCACAGACACATCACGCTGGTTATGTATGTTTGTATGAATCTGCAGCTAAAACCCGTTTCAATTTGAAACTCACACATTTGGGAGGACAAACAGTGCTATGAGGTATTGTGATGCTCGTCAGAAAACATATGCTAGCAAGTTACATTAAATGAGACATATTGAACTATTTCAGTTGTTCATTCCTCTAGTGTGAATGTAAAGGATCCACACAATTAAAAAGTCAAAAGAAAAGGGAACTTCGCTCTTCACCTTGACCGTGGTCCAGACAATATTGCGCAACCTTGTGATCAGATCAAAGTAAAGCAAGAGCAGATGAATGGTTGTCCATTCAGAACAGAGTGGTCCAACAGACCAATCAGAGACAGGCGCTCAAACGAAGTGTTTGAGACAGAGGCTGAGAAGAGGAGCTGCAGCAATGTGCCGGATGGGGAAAGTCATGTGTTTACTGAAAATTATGGAAAGCTATAACACAAATAAAATAATGAGGCTGAATATGATCATTAATTTGTCTCCCGCTAAAAGCAGGATGAATAGCCTCCACTCGGAAAGCAGTAAGGCTATTGGAAAAGCAAGAGTTTGACTTGACCACTTTTTCTTTGGAAAGTGGAGACTGGTTGGCCAATTGCTTGCCAATGTTAGCACTGATCACCTCTAGATGCACTTTCGGCCGCTGTTCTCCAACAGCTGCTGAGTCAGCGTCATTCCTTACGCACTGAGTGGTCATCCTCCCCTCCTGATAAGAGGGGTTCTAGCACTATTAGCTGTGTCTCTCCTCCATGGGCCCAGTTGGGTGAAGACAAATCACCAGACTGAGAGGTCTCGTTCTGTAACGTCAGCACTCTGTAGGTTCTTCTGTGATTTGAATCCGTCACAGTTTGATGTAAGTGATGCTCAGATTATAAACGGGACCGAAAACAAAAACGTAGCAGCTAAGTCGACCCCCTACGTGCACGTGTTAGAACTGTGACAGCTGGTGTCATTAATAAAAACAATGAATGACCGTAGAGGTGACTTCTTAATTATTCTCCGGCTCAGGCTTGATAAGTATGCGGCTGTCGTGCTGTGATGGGAATCGGGCCGTTGGGTGTCTTTTTTTTCACACGGCTCCCAGTGGGGTTTGAAGCACCTAAAAGCCGTTACCAGGTCTGGCACATCAAAATGAGCGGGCAAACACAGACGATTCCACACGGCCACTGCCAATCCGGCACGACCACACCAATCTAGATCCTGTGTTTCAAGCCTAAACAGAAGATTTCCCCAGCGTTCCACCTGGCGTCCCCACGGAGCGCCTCTCCCCTGTTTAACAGTCAGAGCATGATGGAGCCTGACAAAAGAGGCCGTTAAAAAATTGAACACCCTAAGTGGGAAAATGTGGTAGGCGGACCTGTTGTTACCTCCACCCGCATGCATGGGTGAAATCCGACACCCGGTTCTCTTCTCACTCCTCTGCATCTCCTCTCTCTTTTTCCCCTCCACCGTCCCCGGGGGGAAAGCCCTGTATCCCATGCATTCGATTGCCCCACATGATGGATGTGCAGTGTGAGGAATGGGCCGTCCCGGGGGCCATGGCGTCGTTTCTGGGTTAAACAGCATCCTATATCAAACCCCTCTATACCTTCACAGGCAGGACGCCTGCTTACTGAGGCGGGAAAGCACCAGAATCCATTTCTTGTCAGGGGTTTCTCGCGGATGGAACAAAAACTTGGACAGCCGCAGCTTCGGGGGAGCGTTGTGAGACAGAGGCGGGGATACAATATGTAGTGTTGTTGTGGGAGCTGAGGAACTTCAGCCACACACAATTTTGCTGCATCACTGCTTTCGACATTTGAATTACGGTCTGATGACTCAAGTCAACATCTGAATATCATTATGTTCCTGTGCAACGTATGGGAGCCAAAACTTACAATGTTTGAACAGGTGTTACTTACATGTACATTTCCATGTGTGATTATGATGTGCGTTTGTCTTAATCTGCCATATACAAGTACAATTTATCATTAAATTGTTATGATGATCAGGGTTATTTGGACAGTTTTTGTGAGTTATAACCTCATTAAGTAGAAAAGTATTCAAAGTTCATTCCATTTTTTTCGTTTTTCAAATTTCTTTCATTTCCCAACTTGCTCATTGGCTATTACAGTCAGGAGTCTCAGGAATGATTACTTTGCATGGGTCTACTGTATATTTAATCTATATCAAATATACAAACTTATATTACTCACAACAGACATCAGATTGAAATCACATGGAGTTGACAATAATATTGTCCATAAAATGTATTAGCAGACTCTAAACTTCCATGCAGATAATAAAACAAATAAGACAAATATGAATACAGCCTTGGTAATAACCACAATGGACTAACATCTCAAGAAGAACTAGCCTGCAGTTGACTTCAACATCGTACAAATCAAAATGTTAAATTGTTGCTTTGAATGTGGACTAATAAGAAATATGCACATGTATCTGAAACACAGCTACACGTAGTGCAAAAATGTAAAAGGTAAGTAACATGGATGTGATTTGTGACCGTAAATACCTTCTTATTAAGTCAGTCGTGTCTGTTGTTTCCAGGTCCTGTTTCCATGAAATACATCCATAAAATATATCCTGCTGTTGCAAATGAGCTTTTTCCAATATCAAATTTAATTTATTTCCTCCCTTGTATTACAGAAACCTGCCTTATCATTTCCTGTGCGGAGATAATAATTTTAAAAGTCAGTTCACGTGGGGAAGAGGTGGAAATCTACCCAATATACCAGCAGGTTTTTTAACCTGGAAAATAACTACAGTGTAGTGGCTGGGTTCAAATAGACAAAGTCACTAGTTGGCTTCTTTTTTTCCCCCACAATTCATTAGTTGTTTAATTTTTTTCATCCTGAATCTGATATTGACAGAGAGTCACCAATTCCACCAGGTGTTATGTCATTAAGAGAAATAAATGAGATGCTTTGTGAAATGACAGTTTATTGTTCCGTCCATTGAAACCGCACTAATTAAATGAGAGAAGAAAACAGTCCCTGCCTTGGTACCCAGTGGCTTGATGCTCTGAACCCTTTGTTATTTATTTATAATTTTCAATATCTTATGTAAACTGGAATGGAGCTCAAGTCCTGCCCTTATTATTGAAGTGTATATTATTTTCGTAAGATCTTTTTTTTGAATCTTTTTGATATCCTGCAGCACCCTGGGAAATAAACTTACGAATCACTTCTTTCAAACCCCTCTCTACAACCGAAGCTCAGGGATTCACATCTTATAAAAAAAAAGGGCAGCATATGATATTATATGAATACTTGAGATAAATCCGTACACACACAGGGAGCGTTGCCTGTACGTATCTGCCGCTCTTTGAATATTACAGCTGCTGAGGGACAACACTCACTGTTTTCCATGTATGTGTGCATCCTGCAGAATTCACATGTGGATGTTTGTATTTGTGTGTGTGTGTGTGTGTGCTCATGTGTGTATGTCACACACCGTGGCATGTTTCCTAGAGATAAGGCTGTGGCTGCTGGCCCTCTGCAGCCCTCACCCGAGCCAAACGCTGATCAGAGGAATCTCTTATTCTCTGCAGGGCACCCCTTTGCAGTCGCAGCCGGGAGCACAGCACACGATAAGTTCATACCAAGGCACAAAAGACCAGTGGTGGGTGATTGTATCTTGCTTATCTTATGTTAAAATAGAATTTGAGCCATTCCTCTGCTGTTTTAAAAGTATCATAAGAAGAATATTGCCATTAATACCCCACTGTCTGTGGAGTCAGAGGAACAAAGAACGATAATCAGAATCTCTGCAGGTTAACTTCACAAACAGCTACGCTCTCTTTGGTGTCACTTTAATTTACCAGGCGTCTGCTCCAGTAATATCCCGCTAACAGAGGGGGAGGACGTGAGAAGTTAAGATGATATTCCACTCCATATTGTGCATTAATTTGCAGCTAATGCGATATGGTCTCACCTGTGCGCTATGGGAAGATCAGAAGTCAATTAGTGGGATTGGTGGGCAGTCTCGGCCAGGCGGTCCGAGCCAGTGACAGTTTGTGGTGGGCCGCCACACCGCGGGGCCAGGTGAGGTGCAGGGGAGCCTAAATGGAATGCTAATACAGGCCACATAAGTCAGGGCTCTCTAATTGGAACACAGCTGCTGCAGGGACTGAGTATCCCATGAAGCGCCGCAGGAGCAGAGGAACCGGCGGGTCACCGTGATCAGGTCAGGTTCTCTCTCTGTGTGCAGCTCGAAATACCCCGGCTCAAAATGGCCGGTGGAAGCCTGAGGAAGGGAGAGTCTGAACAAAAGAACTTAGAGTCAGCCCTGGCTTCTAAATCCATATAGTGAATAGTGACTATTTTCTACATTTGAAACTGACAAAGGTAGAATATTTTTTATTTTTTTTGTTTAATTTGTCGCTAGAATTCGTATCTGTCTGTTCAAGATGCAGCGACATCACAGATTAGAATGCGGATTAAGTCCAGGTCCCGATAAATAAACACACTTGACCAATCCTGAGCAGCTTCAGCTGTCAATCATGATTGTGGTGCCCAGTTTTTATCGCATTAAATCAAAAATGAACACGTCTTCATTACAGGTTTATGAACTACACTGCATCCAGCCACCAGGGGGCGATTAAGATAATTTGGCTTCACTTTTTTGAAGCAGTCATGTCGTCCATCTTTATATACAGTCTGTGCAGGAGTTGGATAGTTTAGTCTGGCTTTGGTCTAAAGTATAGAGAATTTACGCACCAGCATTTGAAAAGCTCACTGATTTAACAGAAGTGGTAATAAATTATGCGGTTAACGAGTCAGAGTTCGGTAAAAGACTATTTTGAATTAGTTTTTACACTGTAAATACATGGTGTTTATTTAGCGTGTATAAAAACCATGTGTTTTTGTACATTTGTAAGAATTTCAAAGTTTTGTTGAGTTTAAGTTTATTTTTATAATTTTTAAACAAAGTTTCCCCCATGATGACAATCTCCTGCTGAGCAGATTTAGCTTTAGTTAGATGTTTTGGATGCAGTCAGGCTAACCAATTTACCCTCATTCAGTCTTAGGCTAAGCTAACTAAGGAGAGACGGTGGTCTAGTGGAAGAAACTTGGACTATGGGCAGAAAAGGTCTCTTGTTCGTCTCTGGTTCGACTCCACGGAGAAACAACAAAAAGACGAACCTGGATTGATCTGTCCAAAAATCCAAGAGGATTCTCCCTACCCTGTCTAGTGCCCCTGAGCAAGGCACCTTACTCCCCCAACATCTGCTCCCCGGGCGCCGTACATGGTCGCTCACTGCTCTGTGTGTGCTGCACCAGATGGGTCAAAGCAGAGGTTAAATTTCCCTACCTGCATGAGTGTGCCTGTGCATGTGTTTGGGACTAATAAATGCATCTTAATCTTAATCGGAGGACCTAGGACAAGTCTAACTCTTGACAAAAAATAAGCAAAGTGATAACCATATTTCCACATTTGTCTTACTCCTCCTTGAAGCCAAGTAATGTTGTTTTTTTTCACTATACAGTGATTCAGCTTTAAAATGATGGTAATTAGCAATGATTGATGGGATTTTGCTGCAAGTTAGAAGTAATTTGGCTCGTGGGGATGTGGCAACACAGACAGACGTGCTTCTGAAAAAACTTTCAAAATATTTACAAAGAAAGACAAGAAAAGAAAGCTCTGCTCTGCTTTTAGGTTATGACTCTGCAGCATGTACTCCGGTCTTTATTCTCCTCTGAGATATTCTTGGAAGGGAGGTTGTTACTGAATCACAAGCCAAGCTCCAGCATTCTGACAGCTCCTTAAAGCTTTTCCTAGATTTTAAGCTCCCTTTTTATTTGCAAGTCTCGATGTCAATGCAGCGTGTTACGACATAAGTTCAGATGAACACATGATTAGCTGAAAAGGGAGCGTTGCGTGTTCCAGCTTTTCAAACAGGATGGCAGAAGTCAAGCTGAGACAGAAACACAAAAAAAAAAGAACATGCACTGGGAGGAATACAGAAAACAAAGCGGAATGCAGTGTTGGGGAGAAGTGGAAAGGGTCGGTCGTCTCTCGCTGCATTTCAAGTCCGGCCGACTCCGTCCACGAGCTGTCTTCTTCATGTTTCTATGCCTCCTCCCGCCTCTTCTGATGGAAAGGGAATTTGCCTCAGAATAATGCATGAGCTCATCGTGGGCGACGGACAGGAGGCTCCAGCCTCAGAAGTCTTACTGCCTTACAGACGGCGAGGAGATTGACATGCACCACCCAGGAGAGAACCTCAGGTGGAGAGGTGTAAGTCGAGACTTTAAAGTCCTCGCCTGTAATAATGAGGACATTTCCCTCAGACAAAAGAAGCTTGGACCAAAATTCTGACGCAGAAGATAATTTCTTTTGGATTTGAAATGAAGGACGAAATTGCTGCTGGATTGCTCTGTGAGAAAATCCATAACACTGGTATTTTTAATGCCGCATACCACATGGCTACCTTACTGGTTTGGAAGCCTGGAGTGTGGAAGCACCAGTTTGTCTATAAGACTCGCGGTTGTCACGTCTGCCTCGAGCTGTTCCCACAGATTCAAATTCGGTCTCCCGAGGGAAGGACCTGCCGATCGCTTTTACTGACAATCATCCCAGAAATTCGTAAAGACAACAATGCCCCATTGCTTTCCCCGTCAGTAGAAAATTAAAATCATGAAGTGATGCCAGAACAGACAGTTCAGAGAATGTGTTTCACAGAAGAAGCTGCCATGGCCCGAGCTCATTTCCTCTATCTTATGTTTACACCATCAGTCATCCTATGGAAATGTTACCTCATTGTGAATTTTTTCATCTCAACTCAAATGATTTTGCCGTCTTTTGCCACTGTCAGTGTTTATCAGGCACTGGCAGCCGGTAGCCGTGCCCCGCCCGGACGCCTCTGGACACGGGACAGGAGAAACGTGCGCAGGGGGCTGACAGATAGAAAAACTGATTCTTTACAAGTGAGGTCAGAGGACTGTATCCAAACCGTCTGGCAGAGTACACTAATATCTCCATGCCGAGCAGCGTGGTGCTATTGAGCGCGACCATGCGCATCCGTCTCGCTCCGCTGCACTCAATGAGCCAAAGCCGTGGAATTGATGGAATTGATGGGCAATGGGAGGGAAATGGGAGAGAGGAGGTGAGAGGGGAGGAGAGCGAACGATGTGCCGCTCTCTCTAATGCACATTATTCCATCACGTAAACATCAAGATTCTTTGAAATAGAAAGGGGGGGCGGGGGGTGGGGTGGGGGGGGTTGCTTTGACGGCCAATTCACAGGCGCGGTTTGAGGAATGTGAAAAGTGTTGCTGTCGGCCGGCTGTCAGCTGGAGCTCCTTCTACCTGCTGATGGAGCTCCTTCATTAAAACAGCACCCCCGACCACTGCGTTACCACACTCCTCTCCCGGGCCACGCCATCCCGGATTGTCTGCTGCCTCCTCCTCTGGCTTTGAAACGCGTAAAAAAAGGCTGGCGTGGTATCGTCAGCCTCCAGTGACATGTGATGGACTGCTGCGTGAAAGTGGCTGCAGAAGTCTGGAGGGAGAGAACAGCGGCAGTTGGGGCGGCGGCAGCAGGAAAGTGGGAAGTCAGTGTACCCGGTCATGATGCGATGTTCTCTTCCTCTGCCACATTATCAAGTCAGCCCGACTTACATGCGGTGAAAATGCAGCGCTGCAAGTTTCATTAGTGCACGAAGCAAAGATTATGGCTCGATGCGGAGCCATGAATTATGCATGGGCTATGCACTGTGGTACGGCGTGCAGCACCCCCCCCCCCCCTCCCCAATATCCCCGGTTCATCCTCACACCCACAGAGCATTGAATGCATAAACATTCAAATTAGCAAAACACATTGGCGCACAGACACAAACACGGAGGCGACTCTCAGCCCTGAAAATGAAAAGCGGCAGCCGGCTCACTCTCACAGGCTCTTCATGTGTGGGGCGAGAACTGCTCCGTCATAACTCCAGCTCCTGCTCTTCCTCATCCTTCCTTCTTGAGTCAGGTAGAATCATCAGTGGTGTCACCAGGAGCACAGACTGCACCATCCTCACTAGTGCAAGTTTATTCTATAGTTTCAAACCCAATCATTCACTGATCAAATTTAATTGATCCTAGAAGAGGCCCCGATCTTGACCTGCCTACTTGGAATGGGTTGTTTTCTTGACCTGTGTTAATACTCTGGAGCTACGTCATAATTATTCCTTGTCACTAGTGAGTTCTCCTCAAACACAATGTTGTGTCACTTTTTATTTTTTTTTGTGCAGAGCTTTTTATTAACAGTCTAGAGTGAAGTTAGCTTTTGCGTTCATCCTAAATAGTTTATCTGCAATGAGGCGGTTGTGTTTCCATAATCAACCAGATTCAGCTTTTTAATCAGATTTATCAAATCTTCTAAATGATCTGGCTTTAATTTTGAACTGGTTGCCAGTTGCCAACCACTGCTATATAGTGTCTGAGCACATAGAAGAAGACATGTTGAACTTGACGTCAATAAGATGAAAGGTTCTTGGTATGCGTTCCACATACCAACATAGATTTCTGTAATCATTAGATAGATATTAAATTAACATAAAGACAGTAAAATGTTACATAATGTGACTAGACTATTAACAGGGTAGAAATCAATTCATAGATAACCGAGACTTGTTTCCTAGTTCAGGTATCAGCAGAGAATAATTCCTTGTACTTGGCTGCTTGAGAATCTCATTTCACATCAGAGAATGTATAAAAAAAAAGTTTGTAGTATGTCAACAAAAAAAGGATTAATGGGGAGGTTGGATAAAAAGAGAGGGATCATAGATAATTCATATTTGCTTTTCATTCAAAACCCATTCCAACTTTTATGTTTTCTTTTTGTTTAACTGCAACTAAAGCCCTGCCTGGACTTATAAGAGCTAGGAGTTAACTTCTTTGAGAGAATCGCGAAAGGCAGGGCCGACCGAGTGCAGCGCCTCGAGCGAGTGTTCAGATGTTTGCTGTGGCTGGAGATCTGTTAATGTTAATGGCATTTAAATCTCCACAGCAGATGGTCGACATGACAGAGGCAGCAATAAATACTATTAGTAAAATCCAAAACAAAGGCAACAGCAGCCATAACTGTGATGGAGTTATACAATTAAAATAATAAATGAAGGAGAAGCTGGTTGAGAACAACAATAACAAGACGTGGTTGTCCCCTTAAGGAGATCGGACTGATCATTTAAATGAGTGACCTCTTTCATTAAACATTCCCCAATAAACCATAATCCCCACTTGAGCGACTAAGCTTAATAAATCCTAAAAAACGGTACATAAATACCTGGATTAACATATAAACCTCTCAGGTTAATAGGAGTAGGGGATTACCAGCAGTCAAATACGGCATGTATGGAAACTGTGGCGACCTCAAATGTGTTGGGTATAGCCAAATCCTAACCAAGCGCGGGCACATCCCAAAACAACGGTGAGCAGTGTTCATACTTGCTTTTCAGTAAATGAGGGAATAAATTGGGGATGAGGATTATCTGCAGTCAAATCAAGAGAATACAGAAAACTGCAGTCACTGTACCCACTGGCCCAATCGCTAATGGCTGCACCTAAGCTTCCGCTAAATTAATCGCGAAAAACTAATGAGCCTTGTGTTCGCGTTTCAGTTATATGAAGATAAAAAAAGTTAAAATGACAAGTAGCAAAAAACAAGTGCTGAGTTATTTTTTTCACTCAGCCCTCCTGGTGGTAGAGTTGCCCCCCAGATACAGAAGGTTGCTGGGCCTGACCTGCACAGTGCACTGCTGCTGGAGTCGTCCATGAAGATCACAGGGAAGCCGAGCTGTGCAGGGGAGGCTGGAGAAAAGACGGTTTCAGCATAGCTCCGAGCCAAAAGTGCGCTCTGGTGATGCTCTGGCATCTATGTTAGAAAAAAAAAAATGGGGTTTGGTGTGGTTACAAGTGGAGCTGTGTAGTAAACATGGAAACTTACAACATAAAAAGTGTAAGAAGGTCTTGGAACTAAAACATGGTGTTTTTATGATAAAGTATGTGTGCATTTAAATAGTCACTAAAGAGTTTTTACTACAGATATTTACTGTATTCCCAGATCACCTCTGTCAGCTCCTTGTTTTGGTTTTAAAGCCTGCCGCCTTAAACTGTTACAAAGTATTGTTTGCAAGATGGTGACAGCTGACCGGGTCACTAGTACAAGTTTAGATGTGATGGGTACACGTTGACAGAGATGGTAAAAATGTGAGTATAAAGCCCAGTATCTGTAAACGCATAAAAAAAGAGCCGAGCACATCATTTTCTTGAATTTCCTTCTTCTTTTGGGATATAGCTGTAGCAGAGCTGTATGAAAATGAGAGAAAATGTTGAAATCGCTCTAAATACCCATAAAATAGCGGCTTTAAAGAGAGCTGTCATTTTGGGATTGCACCCTCCATTACCTCGCTCTCGATTTTTTCCCTGTGCAAACATTGTTTATATAAGCAGGCATGGTTTTGAATGATAAGTGCTTCCTTTAATCAGTCTCTCCGTAAACCATCAGCGAGTTGTTTACCCCGCCTGTTAAGCCCTTGATACTAAATCAAACGCTGGTTGTATTTAGATTTTTTTTTTTTCTTCCTTGTGACTCTTGCAAGCGCTTGCTCTTTGTCCAACAGTCATGCCTTTGCTTACTAACAACCCTGAGCATGTGAGCCCCTCCTCTCTAGCTGCAATACACGTCGTCAAAACACACACACACACACACACACACGCACACACACACTTGCATGAGGCTGCTTAGATAACCCGCAGGCTTCGGGCTGCCCGAAAATATTACTGCCACCATTGCTTTTCCATCACATATCAACTCGATCTTCAGAGAGCCCTGACAGCCGCGGCGCAAATTTATTACTCCGTCTGTTTACACTGCGCTTTTCTCATTTTCAGCAAATTCCACTGTTTTATTCCTGCAAGTTATGAGGTGGCGATAAAGAACCGCGTGGAGGGAAATGAAGGAGGAGAGAAGAAACAATATTTCTTCGAGCCGTGCCCCTCCCCACCTTGCCCCCCCCCCCTCCCGTTGACCCCTGGTCTCCTGGCAGACTGGCGGTGTTGATTTTAGCCCGCAATCAATTTATTTTAATCACAATGGAAAGCGGAGGGGGAGCAGCGTGCTAATTGATTGGCAGGTATTTGCATATACAGTACGCAACAAAATGTCACGGCCGGCCTTGGCGGCGACCTGTGTGGGCTGCTGGCAAAACAATCTGATGAGGGTAATTTATCATGCAGCCCATGCTCCGCCGAGCAGAGGGCGGCCGCACCCACTATTGTTAGCGTCGTCAGTCACCTGTCACGCCGCGGTGGGCACCGGGAGAGGGAAGACGGGACGAGTCAGCAGAGGAGGAGGAGGAGGAGCTGAGGACGGAGAGGTAAAGGAGAGAGGAGGGAGAGGGGAGAGGGGAGAGCCAGATAGGGATGATACCTCTGGTGAAATGGCAGGCATTCACTGCTGCAGCTGATCAATGGACGTGGCTTTGACGGATTCTCAATCACATCCCCAAAATTATTCAAACTGAATATATTGTGTTATGTTCTACGGCTGGTTGAGTGGGAGGATCTATAGAGATGAATACACAACATGTCTCAGTCCACCTCGGTCATTTTCAAGTACTGTATCCTCCAGGCCAAAAGTAATATCCTCAGATGTATTGTTCCAGCACCAGGGCAGCGTGAATCTGGTCGAAATCACAGTTATGAGTTTTTTTCCCACTCAAAGGTGAGATCACAATTTTATCCACACGGTTCTGAGTGACAATATTTGATGAAAAAAATATTTATTGCAATCCATACTGTCCTCATACAGACTGAGTATACCCAGCACAGACAAAGGACACACAATGGGTATTCACACATTTTTTAATAAATCTTTTAATAATCAGCTAAAATAAGTGGTTTGTGAAGTCCCTGATCTGATCTTACTAATGGAGTTAATGGAATGTAACTGGGTTTAGAAACTGTTAATTAGTGAATTTCAATCAGGAGAGACTAGTTTAAGAATGAACAACAGCGTTCACAATAAAAAATAAAAAATGTTGTGATATAAATAAGTCTATTTGCCCCTAAGACCCCTAGTGATTTGAATAAGTGCGTGGCTGCATTGTGTGGGGAACCAACCGGATCTAGAGAACGTTGAGGATCAGATGAGATGAGTGGACTCGACCAGGCCCCTGCATATGGTGCCGGGAGGAGGAGGCTCCCAGTGAATCACTGAAACCACAGCTGCAGAGAGGAGAGCGGTTCTAAAGTCTGACAGCAACGACGTGATGATTAAGATGAAGGCGAAAACGGATCGGATCCCAGTAAACATCAGATGATTGGGAGGTTAAAGGAGAAATGTGAAGATATGAGACCTAGAGGAAGTGACTGAAGTTGTGCTTAGCTTCATTTCAACTTGTGATGACAAATCCTGGAACATTTAAATATAAATGCACTTTAAATAGAGAAGGCATGTGAGTGACTGTAGCCAAGGAACGTGAGCGACAATCCAAGGCAGTCAGTTACCGATTCAGTGGCTTGCTGCGGTAGGAATGTAAGTTACTCTCTGAGGATTCCTGGTTAACAGCCAGTGTGCATGTGAGCTGTATGGCTGTGCAAATTAATAGCCTAGTTTAGCGAGCGGTTACCTGGCCTCGGAGAGTGATAAAGAGGAGAACCTGCCCGCCTCTTGTTTACCACCGCTGTTCTATCAGGATAGGGTTAGGGTTAGGGTTAGGGTTAGGGTTAGGGTTAACCCTAACCCTAACCCTAACCCTTTACTACAATAGATATCTTCGCAAACGTTTGTCACAAGGGGTATGTCAAATGGAGTACAGTGAAAATAAGAAAAAACCATCCCAAACTTAAAATATTTCATGAAAAAACAGACAAATGCACAGGGAAAGTACACAAGTACATATACATTCCGACAAAAAAAAAACGTACCTACATATCAAAGTAATACAACTTAATATGAAGGCACAGTAGGGGCTTTGAATCCCTTTAGCAACATGATTTCAAGCGAACACAAAATATCGGCTTCTCTATGGACCAAAAAATCTGCAGGATGAGAAACCCCCTTCCTCTATGTTGTGTTATCATCTCTGTGGGTATAGACGCACGTGGATCGATAAAGGTGCTGGTGAAATAATCGAGCAGCTGCCACCGTGTGGCTGCCTGGTTACTCTTGCCGCTATTATGCAATCCTCCTGTGTGTGTGCGCTGCTTATAAGGTAAACATTTGGTCATCATCACCATAATTATGCCCCAGTACAAGTCCCCATGCACACGCTGAGCAGGAATGTAGTTAGGGGGCTGAAGGGAGCCGCTGCAACTCATTAATATCGTGCCAGACTCACCGTGATAACATTGGATCCAACTCCTGGGAGAGGTTTTATTTTTTGACCAATTAGCCGCCTGCGCAACCTATTGGCCATGAAGTGATCTCTGCTGGGACTTTATCAGACCATGCTCTATTAAATCAGCTCTCAGGCTGAGCACTTATGTACCATCACAAAGCTCAGAATGGCTGCCTCTGATTGATGTCACTGCCAAATGCCAAGTAATAACGGTGGCTGTTTTACAACTCCTCTCGGATGCATCCACGGCTCTGTGTGTGCCTGTGCATGCATGTGCGCTTTCGGATACAGACGTCTAATGGGTGATCTTTTATTTTTGGGGTGCGTGTGCGATGGACCATTTTCAGTGATATGGCTGGTTGGAAAGATCAGTATACCGCTCAAGGCCCGGAAGCTGCGCTGAATGTGAAACAGTGTGTTAGTGTATTCACAGGATGTCTTCAGGGGTGGGTCAAAGGCCTGGCAAAAGGTGCTGTATAATTTAGGCATGTGGGAAGTAATCGTAATGACTTTCTAAAGTCTGCATGATTGCATCCGCCAGCACGTCTGAGGACCTCCAGCTTCAGGGAATCAAGTCATGAAGCATAATAGCTGTGAAAGCTGGACATGAATGTGTCGTGCACTGGTTTATCTAGTTAATCTGGTCTTGTAGTTGTGGGCCAGCTACAACATTAGTGGGCGTTCAGAATGAACACAAAGTGTGAGACATTGAAATAAAGTCCAGAAATATCACTTTAGTAAAATATCTGTTTATTTTGTTTAAGACTTTTTTTCTTTCAACCATGACCCTCATCGTCCTGTGACCTTTATTATGCAGAAGAGAACACACACTTTTAAATCGTTAAATTTCTTGAAACCATTTGGGCCTAGACCAAACCAAAAGTAAAGCATTGGCACATCATAAAAACTGTATCTCTATTTTCCTCACCTCATGACCCTGACAAGTGCTATTTTCTGTCAGAACCTTCATGCTGCACTTGTTTTTTCATTTTGTATATCAGTGGCTGTATTTCGATGATATACCTGCTTGTGTTGCATTTCTGGGTTTCTCCCTGTGTCTGAATCACCGGGGCTCCTTTGTCATAATCCAAAGCCAGGACCAAAGCCGGCCCTTCTGGCTGTATAGACAACAAGCCAGCCTTGATCCTTCCATATGAAACAGGATGTAAGGTGGCTGCCAATGTAGAGGTTGGATGGGGTAAACATGTTCCCCCTGAATCTCAACAATGACGAGGGAGAGCAATATCCCTATAACACACCTCATTACCTACACCCTTTGTATGGTTTGTGTCATGTGTGAGGCTGAACTTGGCACTTGTGGTGGCAGGCGGTCTGAAAGTGCTATCATTGTTGTGTTGGCAGTGTGAAGGCGCACACTGATCCCTCTGAGCCGGATGATAAAAATCTGTCACAGTCCCCTGCATGGAGGAGCCCATTGTTTTGGGGATTAAGGAGGATTAAGGGCGGATGCTGGTGACCAAAGGGCTCGAGCAGTGTGACCCGCTCACTAATCATTATGAGACAGATACACAGCACTCAAACTCTCAAGGCCCGAGATCTCGTTGGATTGTTAATTATTCATGGCTATCTGGAGCAGAGTCGGTATGAGAAAGAGGGAGAGGGTATGGGAATGTGGCAACGATGGGAGATAAGGTCTCTGAAGGCAGAGTGGTGAGTGTCCAGAAATGTGTCGAATTTATGAATGACTCATGTATGAGGCTCTTAGTCTGCTGGTGTTAGCGCCCAGCGTGTGTCATCATTTTAAGCTTTTAATCTGATCAACATGCTGAGTTGTAAAAAAAAAAAACTGCCTTCGTAGAGGGTTATCATTCCTAACAGCGACTTGAACGCTCTAAATGGTTTGGGAAAAATGACCTAAAACTTTTTTTTTAGCAATGTAACAAATCATTAATCGTTGTGAGATCGAGTATTGGTACCAAACCAACACCGATAATTTGGGCCGGGTTCTGACAAACATCTTGAAACAATATTCGGGTTTTAGTTGGATTCTGTAACATAACATTACATTACATGCTATTGTCTTATGTCCAAAGCGAATTACATTTTTAGAACACTCAGCATTTATGAGGGGCCATTTAGGGGTTCAGTATCTTGCCAAGGACACTTAGGCATACAGATGGGAAAGAGTGGGATTCAAACCAGCAACCCTCTTGTTCCAGAACACCCGCTCTATCTCCTAGGCCACGCTCTCCCTCTTGGTAAGGGTGAGACTGGAACTGCAAGGCAATACATTGAGTATAGTGTTAGGCTTAGCAGCAACCTATTTTTATAATATATAAATATATTAATATTATCAGCACATCAGTAGACACTAATAATGTGCTCTACCTCATCCATCCGTCAAGATGCATATATAATTTGTACAGTACAGCCTCCACATAGATATTTCTTTACCACCTTACTTACGTGAAGATACGCAAAAAAAGAAAAAAGTGTAGGCAAAGCTGAGGCTAATGTGTTTCATTATCTGTCATCAATGGCAGAGGGATGACCGTGGTTTAAGATCACAATCGTAAAACAATAGATGCATTATATCCAAGATTTTACTCTTTCTCTTTTTGTCTTAAAGATTAACAACCAGGACTTTGATCTGTCATTTGA
This sequence comes from Platichthys flesus, assembly GCF_949316205.1. Classification (NCBI taxonomy): domain Eukaryota; kingdom Metazoa; phylum Chordata; class Actinopteri; order Pleuronectiformes; family Pleuronectidae; genus Platichthys; species Platichthys flesus. The sequence goes on along the minus strand of NC_084967.1, from coordinate 7,348,522 downwards.
AATATTATGCTGCAGTCTCCTCCCTTGTCGATATCGCCCAGCTTTGTTCAGTCCTCAAGGCATTGAAGGCAAAAGAAGACATGAGATGTGATCGGCCGTTAACCTGGTACATTAAGAGCTAGCTAACGCTGTAGCTGTCTCAGAGGTTAGCAGCCTTTTAGCTCGGCCATGGTGATTTCGGTCAGCAGGGTCTCGTGGGATCAAAGACATGTGGCTAATCAAAAGCTACACCCAGCTGTTTCAGTCAAAGATTGAGGTTATGAGCTGTGGTGCAACACCGATACCACTGTTGAACCACACTCAACATTTTTGTTCACTTCTGTGTTTTATCACACATTTTACATTTTTTGTACAATGGAGATTCAGTATAATATTTTACCAGGGTCATATATATATATATATATATAAGCGTAAACACGTATATATAAGTGTATATATAAGCGTCAACACACAGAGCAAAGTGGGTGTCCACAGGAGGAGATGCTGCGCCTAACATGGGAGGTCATCGGAAGCAGAGCAAAAGTAAAATTAAAACATTTCCATTGAAAAGTTTCCTTTCTGCCTGAAGCTGTTCAAGTACAGTTAGTGGGCTTCACTTTCATGGCTTTGCATATCAGTCCCATATTGTAGAAAGTAATATTTCATTATAAAATAGATATAGGTACTGTTTAAATACTACTAATGCTTTTATCCAAAAATGTGTTGGCTTCATTATCTGAAGGTTTCATGGCTGCCATGTGAATTTACAAATAGAGGTTTTAAAGTATGTATATTTTTCTTCAAATTTTGATTTGCAGGTAACCAGAGAGAAACAACATGTTATCATGGGACTGGTTGTCTTCACAACCATTGAAGATGAAAATCTAGGTGACAGTATATTCAAATTTGATGCACGTTTGTGTTGTATGTTGCAAACAGCAATGATACATTTGGATTAATTATCATTGACCAATACAACAGTGGAAGGAAAAAACACCCAACCTTCGTTATACTTTGTTTGCAGCAGTCTGTGACATTACCATATATAAAATAAATGTAACATCTTTCCCGACCTTTTGTGACAATAGAGCTTCCCTGCAAAAGTATTTCACTCATTTGTAATGTATCGGTAGCAGTTGGACAAGTAAACATCTTGAATCATCAACCAGTCTTTGTATTTCTTTCTCCAAATTTTTTTCCAGTTTCATTCCTACATTGGCTTCAAAAGCTATATTTAAAATTTGGGGAGCAAATGCATGGTGGTTCCAAAAAGGTGGTTCCAAAAAGAGTTGTCTAATTGAATACGAGGGTAAATAATCAGACCTGACCCATTAGGAACACATTCAACATACATGTGTCAATCTCCCCGTGTGATGTCTGTGTACTCGTCCTCATGTGACAAATCAAATGCTTTGGGACTCCCCTCAAATCTGACTCTGGACTTTGAACCGCACTGTGGGAGATGTTTCCTTTTTGGCAGTTTTATCCCCCAGAGGAGTTTTTAAAGTTGTTGTTCAGGTCGATGGCTGACGAACTGAGCAAGGTAAGCGAAACCGAAGCAGCGGTAACTTGGATGAAAACAACAATGGCGATTTCGAAGCTTCACACAGAGACCTGCCTGTGGAGCAGGCGACTGACATGTATGAGGAAAGGACGGAGGAGGCAAGCCAGAGCCACGGATAAAGAATTTAGAATTTGGTTTATTCGCAAACTTTATTTGTTTATGTGGAGAATAAAAAGCCAACAAAGAAAATAACAGGACTGTGCAAGGGACTTTTTATTTCCCTTGTGCTTGTTTTATAAACTACATTGAAAATGACTGCCAAATTAAATAAGTGGAATTAAAAAGCCCCATTAGCTGAATTTATGGTGCTATAAATACTTGTCATGCCCCTTTACAACTCCTGGTTAGCAATGTTATTTTCTCCTCATTTGCAGAGCCACTGTCACCACGCCTCGCTGTGATTGGCATGGCCATTAAAAAGGTATGAAATGAGTAATGTGACACACTACGGAGATAATGATTAAACGCAACACCCCCGTGTTTTTATTTCATCTCTCCCGGCCCTTACAAGGCGAAGCGTGCGCTGGTCCGGTGAAATGCAAATAACAGCTTCTTGGATGCAGCTGATTAAAGCCGACCCCACCGTCGTCACGGAGAGGTTCAGATGCACATTGCACCTTCACCTCCAGCTCGAGGGCGGGGAGTCCATCAAGAGCAGCGGGGGGGCCCTGGCACCACCGGCAGTCATGCTGCGAATTGTGTCAGTTTAGTGGGGGGGGGGGGGGGGGGTCACGTCCTACCGCTTTTTCAGTCGCTCTGCCTCTCTGCCTCCCGTCGTCCTCCCTTGGAGAGGACCCCCATCCCCCCCCCCCCCCCCCTCCAACTCAGGTGAAGCTGTTAGTGTGCTAATAGCTTCGGCCCTGCTCCGTTATCAAGGTGCAGCCTGCAGTGAGTGCAGCTCCGCACTTCTCACCTGGTCTTCTGGGACGGTTTGAATAAGTTGATGAGGGGCAGCGGGAAAGCACGCAGGGGTCGCGGCTGCCACAACACAACTATGCCAGAACACTGAATCGTCCACGCTGTGCATATAAACAAGATTTCATTTTGACGAGAAGAATCGTTTTTTTTGCTCGGCCTAGGTGGGATGAAGAGAGCGTGTCAGCGGTTTGCTTTCTACATGACGTTAAAGGACATAGATTTGTAGTCTGTTTATAAAACAATGTCTAGACGCTGCTATTTAATCAAGTTGGAAAAAATACATCTCACTAAATGAGACGTTAACTATCAAATGTCCGGAAGGTGGCGGAGAGCTTTTAGGCTTCTCGCAGACAGACAGCCATGACAACTGAGTCCATTAAATCCTGATATGAAAGTTCCTGTATGGAAACACGAGGGCGGGGGAACGTACATGGAATCACTAAGATAACTGGGGGCAAGGGGGGGCACGGGCTGCCTGTCAGACGACAAAAAGCCTTGCCAGACAAAATACAGATTCCCTTTCGCTGACACGAGACTTCCACGATGGCTCGGAGACGACGAGGTGACGCGAGGATGCGCTTTTGAAGTAATTACGGTGGCTTGACAATTCTGAAATAGAGCTGTCAGGCACCTGACCCCATTATGGCTCCACGTTTCTAAACAAACTTTAATCCCCTTTTGAAACACTGAGGGTTGACAGCGTGATTTAAACTGCGTTGCCCTTGCTCATGGCGACTATCGACAGCCGCGTAAGCTCAAATTTACACACTTCAATTGAAGGAGAGAGCTCAGGTCGTAGCTCCAGGTCCACTTTCATCGAGCAGCTCTTTCCATTTTCACACTCGTGTTGCCTTCTTGTGTAAAGTGACACGTGATTCTGTTTGATTAGGTCATAAACAAGAGTGTGGGCCCTCATGTGTGTACGAGCACAGACGTGTCGCTGCCGTGTGTGATCCTCAGTGTGTCTTCACATCTAAACATCTCACCTTCACCAGAACTCCACTAAACACAGAAACTAAAGCAAAATAAAAATGATTTTGTGTTGTTGTGATCTCAATGAGGTTGTGCATCAGCGAGCTAATGCAATTTCCTGAGAGGTTGTCACCTAATGAGATCTGGTGAGAACAAAACCTAATCAGGTCACTATGAGGTAACTGTGTATGTAGTCTTCATCACTCTTGGTTCATTTACAGAGAGATATAGTATCTGCTTCAATTCCACATGTTTGTCTTCCTTGTCAGTATCTGGCACCTACTTTTACCCACAATGCAACATCAACAGTTTATTAGCTGATAGCTAAGTGGCCTCGAACTCCAGGCCTCCATCAGAGAAAAGTAGCGCGGTTGTTAACTCACCTCTTAACAACACACCCCACGATGTATTTTCTGAACAAATAACCGAAAGTACCACAAAGTACCCGATGCAACTCTTTTCATATATGTTGTATTGCTAGCAAACCCTTGTAAACAGATTTGACGGGAGAGACAAACCCTGAAGGTTATAACTGAATTGAACGTTGTATTGCAGACAAACCTCTTGTGTTCCTACTTTACTGGCAAAAAAAAAACCTATGTAACCGCCACTAAACCTTGAATATCTGATATTATTACATATTGATCTCAACATCTTATATATCCTATGTGGAGCTCCATCACCATGAGATCCTGAGCACTGGGTTCTTATTTTCTAACCATTCCCTGTAATACAACAACCATTACTCGTTTATGATTGCATGAAATTAACTTTTAACCGAATAAAACTGTCAAACCTTGTGACGCTATGAAGAAATACATCCTAGTTATTAACTGCACTGACAAAAGAAATTCATAGGAAAATAAATTATAAATTAAATCAAAAATGAAATGAATTAAATCAACTTCTGTCGCATTGTGAGTCGACATCACAGTTTCTCACCCAAACATAAATACAGGATAACATCTCGGAGGCAAAACAAAATTAAACTGCAGTTGGTTTTTATATCGAGACGCCTTAAAGCCAGTGGTGTCAGATATCAGTCTCTACCCGGACAGATAATAAATGTACTCAGGCACGAAGTAGCATTAGGTAACAACAGTCGCTTCAAAACAAAGTCAGGATGAAACAATAACCACAGACACTGATTGTACTATGAAAAGCCCTGTTGTAGGCCTGAATGGAGCTGGAGCTGCGTTCACTCTCAGTATGAATGGAGTCCTCGCTCTTGGAGGCCGTGACACAGTCCTCCTCCTCCTCCTCCTACAGTCCCCCCCTCCCCCCGGTGATGAAGAAGGCTGATGGCTGGTCTCCCTCCGATCCAGAGGTGCAGCCCTGCTCTTCCGGTAACATGCTGCGCTACCTGGTGATGGCGTGATGCTGGTATGGTATTAGCTAGATGCTAACTAACAAACATCCTAAAGGGACGGTTCACCCAAAAACTAATCACTCATCTACTTACCACTGTGCCGATTGAGGGGTGAGTGAAGTGTTCGAGTCAGCAAAACACTTCAGGAGTCTCATAGGTAAACACCTCCCCCTCCACCGGCGTAGTGCTGAGTAGATAATGAGTACATTTTTAAAGTGATGTTCCCTGTAGTGTTGCTTCTGCATTACTATATAATTTATTGTTATTATAGACACTCACAGCTCTGGGGAATTAACCCGTACTTCACCTGTATTGCTTTTTAACCCTGGGAGCCAATGGTTGTGATTTAGTGGCGAACTACAGCTCAGTGGTCACCTTGGCTGCGGCTGAGTCAGGCTCTTTACTTTAGTGACTGATGCGTAATAAAGGTTCATATTTGGCAAATAAAGCAAATTGAAATTGTGTATAATAGTGGCTAAAGTCACGCCATGGACCATTTAGACGTTATCCAAATGGTCCAGCGTGGACCACTAACAGCGTGTGTAGTCAGCAGTGCTGCTTTGGGTTCAAATAAACGCTCACAGCCGGTTTCTGCTCTATTATCCGTCGATAGTGCTTCACAGATCAACTGTCCGAGGGTCAATCTGGCTGCGTGACCTGCGTGGAGCGTGACCGGTGCCTTTTTATGGTCATCCACATTTGAGTGCAGCCCTCGAAATGTCATTGCTCTTTATACAGACGACTCATCAGGCCTATTATTTATTTTTCAATTTTCTTCTCCCTGCATTCCTTTGCGTTGTCTGTATTTACTGGATGAGGCCCTGCAATGGTTCGTGTGCTAAATTTCGCTGCTAGTGAACGTTGTATTTCTAATTTACATCAGTAAATGTGGCAGTGACAAATAATTACAGCTGGAAGACCCAACGCTTGAAGCCGCGCTCGTCCCGATATGTAATATTGTGTGTATTGAAAAGCTTTAGCTGGCTTTTCTGGGTATAAAGTGGTGATAAATCCTGAGCTGGTGCCACTGACAAATGTTGTCTCGAGCCTACAAAACAATCCAAATTTGATTATGTCATCGGTTTTGAGTAAGAGACCACGTACAGCAACCGAATATTAGAAGTTTTAGACAAATCCATTCTCAGCACAAGATGAGCCGACACCACAATGTACACTATAAAATGTAATTGATCAACTTGCATGAAAGAAAAAGTGACCTCTACTAATGTCCACTTACTTTGCTGACTTCACTCTGTTCGAATTTGACGAGACAACTTTCTGGTAAGATAAGAATGCAACTAGACGAAAAGCTCCTTGATCCACTGCTTTGTCTGGATCCACACCGAAATGTGTCACCATGCAGTGTCTGAAAAAAACAATTACATCTGCTCCTTTCCGTGCCAAATCTTAACAGATTTCTCCTTGGCCTAGGTTCCATGGAAATCAGTTCACTTTAGTTTTTATGTTTTCCTTTTAACAACAAAACAAACAGCTGAGGTTGATGCGGTTTTACAGTGTAATTCCTGACAGAGACACCTTGCGCTGGGCACTGCTGGATGTTTTTAAATAACCGGACCTCTGAATGACACTAATAACCAAATAAAAAGCAGTCTGTTATCTTGAGTTATGTTAAAGGATGGGGCTCATGCACCTGCACTATTATGTCTGGGCCGCGTGTCATCAATCCTGCCCACGGCACTAAATCCTGGCCAGGATCTATGAACCCCTATTGGTATTGGATTCCAGGACAGCTATGAAACCCTCAGTCAAAGCTTTAAAACATCATCTTTGTCTTAATCCACTGATCGATACGGCTGACAGGTTGAAATAACACAATAAAGGAGATTTAGTGGTCTAGCGCTGCGGGGACATTTCATACTTCAGATTAAAGACTGGTGTTTTGTGCTGCTGAGAGGAGGAGTGAAACACACGGTGCTATCCAAGGCATCCGGGAGAAAACCACATTTTCATGATACTCATCCCTTGAAAAATGCAGTGTGTTATGAATAAAAAGTTACTGTTAAACTAATCTATTTTTCTACCCCCACACTTTGATTTTATTGCCATTATATTAAATTGAGAACAGGTTTTTTTAAGTGAATGTAAATCGTTAGGAGTTTTAGTTAAAGCTACAAAATTTGCTTTGTTTTACTGCAAAGTAATTAAGCCCCTTTAAAAACCTGCAAAGTGAAAACATGACACAGTGAATATGGAGGGAAAAGGGGACACAGCACTGTTTCATTTGTGCAGTAATGTTTCCTCATTTGTCGTGAGCAGTTGACTGTAAATACATTTACAGAGCAGGTGTTCCATCATGTCATGCTACATGGTACATTTACATTACAAATGTGACTCGGAGGGTCATTTTTAAAGGGACAATGCTAATGCATTAATCCGTGTGAGACTTTCGTTTTCTCCATTGAAATTTATAATTTTGTGTATGTGTTGATAAATGCCACCGTGTTTTCATTTAGTACAAGTTGCCTTGGGGAAAGTAATGTGAAGGAATCTCTCAGGTAACGAGCATTAAACATGTGGCTCTCTTAAATTAGCAATTAAAGGGGTGATAATTTCAAAGGGTTTTTACCTTAACAATATTAAGATACTGGTAAAAAAAAGCTTAATCTTAAAGTCTTAGCATTCGCATTGAGAGGGAAATATCAGAAAACTGATTCCCTTTACACTTTGGGTTAGGTGTTAAGTCTATTCACCCTCCACCTTATTATTTAATAACAACATTAATTCAACCCATGACATTTAGGTTACACAAAAGAGCGACATGTTGCAGCTTTAAATCTACTTGCAACCTTGTTATTTAAACCTCCTTGGAGCACATTGGATTTGAGCAGCGCCACTGGATGAAAGTCAAAAGGCTTTGAGGTTTAAATTTAAACTGATATTCTGGCTTAATCCCACACAATCCCACCAACAGTATCTCCAAGTGTCACAGCCAACAAAGGCTTTTCCTCTGTGACAGAAAAACCAGAGATTTCCCCATCTGCTGCCGTTAGTAAGCGGCTGTCGCTCTACGATCAATTCAACATATATATTCCAGTTTGACACGTAATTTCACATAGATGTAAGTGCCACTCGGTGAGAGAGATTGAAAATGCGAGCCGAGGCAGATTCTCTTTGTATAAATCACACAATGCGTGATAAGCTGCTACCCGCTGATAAAGGCCCATTTAAATGTATAGTGGGGCATCATGTTGAAAGTTGACGTTGGAAGGTTAAGGGGACTTCCTCTATCGGGAGGCTTCCCCTGGGGGCAGTTAGAAGCCGAACCGCTGCGGGCTCGCCCCATGAAGCCTATTGTTAGTCTAATGAACAGACAGGATTTGATTAAAACATTTCAAACATCATTTGGCCCGTGATGCGGCGCCGAGAGGCCCCCCCCGCCACGCGCACATAACACCCTGATGATCTGAGGCGGGAGGCCGCTCACTCCTGCTCAAAGGTGAGCCCACAAATCACTGTAATGCATTCAGCAGGGGTCGGTCGCCGCCTCTTGTTTCCCAGCTCTCCCGCTCTTTGCCACTCACAACGCTCGTCGTTAAAAATTCATTAGACGCTGTTTGAGTCGCCTCCTCAAGGATGTCACCCTTGATGGCCGACTGTGTAGGGAAAGGCAGCTTCTGCGGGCCGGAGGGGATTGATGGAGCTCCCGGTGTGTGCTGAGGTCCTCTCCCTGCCTTTGATGTATATGCATCAGATCACAGGATCAGTGTTTGAACGAGTCACGGAAGTGGAAGGTGCATGACCACAGACTGTGTGTTTAGCCGCTGATAGGGCTCTTATACTTGTGCAATGTTAGAGTAGCTGTATTCTTTGGAATTACTTGCTTCAAACTGACAAGCTGTGTTGTACAACTTTTGAATATACACATCTCTGTACAGGAAGGAAGGTATGAAGGTCCCCTTTCTCAAAAACGGTTCATCCCATCTACTTCAAACTTGGCATGTGTGTTGCTGGGGTCCTGAGGAAGAGGAGTGGCTGATCTGGTGCAATGTGGACAGGGATGTGGAAGTGGTAGGCTTCCACGGACTGAGGGCTTAGTCACTCTATTTGAAAATGTATCAGTAGCCACCCATTCACTTCCAAACTATACCAAGCAAATAGCCCTAACAATTATATTAAGAACCGGCATTGACTATAGTGACAAATAATGAACATGGTGTGTATGGGGTAAGGAAAGCATATACCTCAGTTCATTAACATGAAACTATGAACTATATATAAATATATAATATGTAGTATGTATAATATACTATGTATTATACTGTCAATATCATTTAAAAAATGTTAATGAATGGGTTTTATTTAATTTTGCCTTCATTTATTTAAGCTTTATAGCAGAGTGGTTTCAAACCAGCAACCAGTTCTAATTTATCGTGACTGCTGATTCAACACGGCTCTCATGTCAACTACTGTGTGAATTTGCTCAAGCAACTTATTGTTATTATTCTCTTAATCTATATTATAATATTGACAACATTCTCTCCGCTCTCATTACAGTGAAGGTTTACAAAGATTTTTTTTTTAACTGCTTTGAGCAGTTTTGAAAAGGTCACGAAAATAAAGCTGAGTGTCAATATCTAATGATTTATAACCCAAAAGTTTAAAAACAACGGATTTAAATGTTATATTTTCATACAGAATTAACACAATTTCCTCCGGTTATGCTGTGTGACACAAGTCAACTTATTAATTGTTCATATACAGCTCCAGTTTGGAGGATCTTGATTTATATTTTATCACAAACATTTTCTCCCTCTGGCAAAGAGGCGCTGATTCAAGTTGACACATGACGGATGTGAAAAACTGTCCCATGTGAGTTGCAGGTTGTGTTATTCTCTCTCTTTCTCTCTCTCTCTCTCTCTCTCTCTCTCGTCACACTCATGCAGCAATCCAAACAAAACAGAAATGACTTCTGGTCCCTGACAAGTCAGCCTCTGTACCAGCACTCAGGGATCATGATTGTAGTGAATATATATATATATATATATATGTACAAGAAAGTCTTATTATACACACCCCCACATACATGCTGTATATATAAAGACACAAACCTTGATCATGAAAGCAGTGATGAATATTCATGATATTAATAAAGCACAAAGGTTTGATTGAAGTGTAATTTGAATGTACAGTCATTTTATTCCGAGAAGATGAATCCACTTGCTTTTCACTTTCCCTCCTTCCCACCCTCCCTCTTCTCCTACTTTCTTTTAATGCCAACCCCCCCACCTTATAATTTATTCAAGGCTCAGCGTTTAGCAGGCCTAATCCTCTCTGCCCATGCTTTTAGGCGCTAGTACAGTACAGTAATTGTATAAAAGAGTAAAAGTAGGGTTTCAGGCACTTTGATAATCACCTGCTCTTTGCCAGGAGCACACCGAGGATAGTGTGGGAAATGGAGGTGGGGAGGAAACGAGAAGGAGAGAAGCCAAAAAACCTTGACACAGGAGAATCAGCTGTCTACTGGACCGGTGAGCCGGGTCAGACCGATAGGAGTTGGCCGGCACGGTCAGTGCACTCAGGCTCGGTCCTGTCCTGCAGCTCCGGTTCTGGTCCCCGGCCATAATGGAATCTGACAGCATGTAAATTAGCTTTTAAAAGAGCCGGTGAAAGCTGGTCATTTTTCTCATTTAGTGGACCGGTGTATTTGCGAGGTCCCCAGCTGTCACACTGCATCCCCGCCTCTCCGCAGGTACGGGGAGGCGCTCAGTGTACAGTAGCAGACCCGGGTTACAAATGTGGTCCAGGCTGGAGGATGCATTCCACATTCGTTATGTCTGTTTCTGCAGCCGTTCATGATTTAGCGTCTGTCTCCTTCTTCTCCGTTGAGTAAAAAGCAGCTTCTCGGTTTCCAACCTCTTTTATATAATATGTCTCAAAATACACAACAATCCTTAGAGCTGATTATAAACTGGAGGCTGTTTAACCCTGTGAACTATATAAAAATACATGTGTTATATTACTTTTTTTTTTTTCATTATTTCATTAACCTATTCCCAAGCTAACTACTTAAGTTGTTATCCTTTAGCCTTTAGCTTTTTACTTGAAATATTCCAGCTATTTATTCATTTACTTTTAGATACCTTAATTTAAAAACTTTGGTCTAACAGCTTCAACTGTTTATCTGCTGCTCTCTTTCCTTAGTATTTCATCTATTTATCCCTTCATTTTAAAGCTCTATCTGAAAAAAATTTCCACTTTTTTGTTATTTTAGCTGGGAACAAGGCTACATTTGTAATTATATTTCAATTTTGTATTAATATATAGTGAATGCTCATCTATTACGTTTAATTATATGTTTTACAATTTACTGTTTCAACCTGTAAATTGCCCATTTGCCAGGATTAGTAGCTATTCCACACTCTGTGTTCATAAGGGATTAGTTTGGTTTTACTCTTTTTCTTAACACAGATGTGTGTATATATATATTTTAACTATAACTTCCGCTTTCATTTAGGGTTGCTGGTTAATTAACTAATTGGCCTTTGCACATATACACTGGGGAATCCAGAAGCCCCTTAGGAACAAGTGACCCTTGCTAAGATGCACTGGCAAACAGGACTATTATCAATGCAGTGTATTTGTTGTGAAGCTGCAGAGATTTGCTCCTCTTCTATTCAGAGGAAAATAAACATCGGCTCTTAAGACGATTACCGGTGTCGGATTTTAAATGAAGGTTTATGTTAATAACAAATAACCTGCGTATAACACGCTATTAGGATTATGTTTACGCCATTAACTGCGTTACAATAAAACTACGAGACGCAAATCCACGCCTGCACGCGGTCTTAACAGTTGAACACGGCTCCTTCCCCCCCCCTCGCCCAGATGCTCTCGGGTCGGCTCAGCTCAGCAGCACCAGTGTGCAGCATTAATGAGCAGCGATAATGACTAAAGGCAGTTAGTTGGAGTTAAATGGAGCTTGAACACCCAGCTGACAATGAGCCGTCTAGTGCGGTGGGGTTGATCGGGGGGAGTGGAGACGGAGCTCAGGCCTGCAGCTCAGGAGTTTAACCTGAGACTTCAGGCGTCAAACTCCTCGCAGCGGCAAGGCGCTCGATGGAGCAGGAGGTGAGGTCAGCGCTGCCCGCTGATATACACACTAATTAGTGTTCTGATGTGTGTCAGGCTCAGGTTTGTGTATTCTAGTTAGTGAACTGAAAACAGTCGCCTCCATTTAATCTGAAAGATTGTACTATATATTCTGCAATTGCACCATAGTGATGATCCTGCAGTAGAAGGACATCCAAAGAAATTGTGACCTAAACTAAGACTTTATCTAACTTTGTACTTATTATTCATAACATTTTGTGTAGGTTTATTCAGTTTTTTGCATTAATAACCAGTTATTATGCAAAGAGTCTATCTAAATGTATTCATACTTCTTCCTCTTTAGAAGTCCATTGTAAAATCGATCACGTATTTAGAGTAACCTTCAGGGTGCCTCCTATTTGCTATTTATGAAGTGAAAACTTTGAATCTCCACATATCAGAACCACCAGATCACAGATTAAACTGAATTATACCAAGGTCACGACATCACGAGTGGGAGCATGCGCATATAGAAAAACACACACGTCTTATAATTGGATGTTAAAAAATACAGATTAATTAGTTAAAGATGCAAAAATAGATTTTCCTTGGCAACTTGGGGGCAAAGCTCATAACAACACTAACAAATCTCATTTTAAGTTGATACGGCAGCAAACAGCTGCATCCTGCAGATACAGAAAAGCATTTGCATTGATTTGCAGTTGTGGTGTTTATGACTGTAAGCCTACACATACTGTACACAAGCACCAGATTCCTCTTTATAAAACCTACATAAGCTATTGAGCCTTTTTCCAGCACTATTTCCTCTTTTTTTTTTTACTGTTAACACAAACTCTCTGATCAAACCGGACTCTTGTGTTTACACCGACACAATACAACTCTGATATCCACTCTTATTCTAGCTCTGTTGTTTGTCTCCACCCTCCACTTGAGAGATATTAGGTTTTTCAGCACCACAGTTTATTAGCGGGCAGGTAGCATCAGAGCTTTTTCTGAAAACACTCATTTGATGGGACCACAAATGGTGAGAATGAGCCGCAACAGTGGTTATTCAGGCTGTGGGCAAGGGAACCAAAACAATGAGCTGAAAGAAGCTAGAACCCATCACATAGCTGTCAAAAATGGCAGACAGGGGGTGACATCATCACAGCAAGAGACTATTAGTAGTAATAGTATAAAGATATTGATTTTAGCAGCTGTAAACGATGTCATATTCTAATGTTATGGTTAGTTATATTAATTCTCCATAGTGAAAATAAGAAGAGAAAAAGGTGAAACCTCCATTAGCTGCTATTAAAGCAGGAGCGATGATGGATACCACGCCCGCTGAGGTAATGTTTTGTCTCTCGTTGCCTAACCTTGACAGATTATTGGCCGCAGTGAGAAAACCCCGCTCCATTTTTATAGGTTGAAAGATATTGGCAGGGAGCGGCCTCCTCGTGAGGTGAGACGCTGAGCCGGTCATATTGGGTATCGATCCCCCCCCCCCCCCGCCTCTCGCGCCCCGATGGCAGCACTTAATTAGATTTATATTGTAAACAAAGACTCTGAAATCTGAATTAGCAGGTAAGTGTTATCCATCAAAGCAAATAATAATATTTTGTGCAGCCTGATGCAGTATTGGTATTTGGGAGATTTATTCGGGCTGCAAATGGAGCCCGTTTGCCCCCCCCTCCTCGTCTCCGCTCTGCAGGCAGTCTTCGGTGACAGAAACAGTGGCCGACAAACACACACAAACGTGCGGGAATGCAAACAGGCAGGCGTGGGCCCCCGTCCCTCCCCTTGAAAGAGGGAAAATGCACACGGGTGAGTCTTTGAAGCTCATCCACCGAAGGCACCGGTGTCCTCGCTCTACAATGCGCTGCCCCCATTGTGTCGTGGTTCTCTGCGGGGCTCCTTTCTGAGTGTACCTGCTTAGAGTCGTCGCTCCAGGAAAAGCCCCACACTGTGCTAATCAAATTAAAACATGTGACTCCCAAACAGTGTCAGAGGAAACCTTAAGGATATGGAGCAGTTTATTGGAATTCAATTCCGATGATGTAATTAACTCCATCCCCTCCAACCGACAACCAGTCTCTCCTGGAGAGAGGCGCGGACAGAAAGAAGAAGTGAGATCTATTTTGAGGTCTCATTTCCAGCTCCAGATATTCCTCTATAGACAGGGTCATAGGGGGGGTGCACCGGGTGTGTCAGCGCTCGCAGTAGAAGTACGGGTGAGCATAATGGTTCAAACCAGGATTTGGTGAGAGAAGCAGAAACCAGGGTTCAGACCTCTGCTCCTCTCTGTGTTTATCTTGGGATCAAACGACCGAATTTCCTTCTTCGAAGTCAGAGAGGATTTCGGTGGATATCTGCGACTCGTTTGAGGAGGTTCACGCATATTCCCCAAGGTGCAATATTAATTATAACAAATGCTTTAAACAAATACTTAGCTTATACCTGGAAGTGCCTTAAGTCCCAAAAATGTTTTACAGTGTGCCGTGTGTGTATGTCTAAACAACCACAGACAACATTGTCTGCTCGACAAGAGATTGGCACCTGAAAACTAACTTTCTCTGCCATGTGAGGTATTGTTGATGTTAATATTATATTTTTGAAGAAATGTAGTATTTAAATAATATAAATATTAGCTCAACATGTCCGTATCTTCGAATGGTCCTAAAAAAAACAAATTGTCTTTGGGACTTGACATAAATAGAAGCTTTTTTATTAAGTTAATTATATTCAGTGTTTTTAGAGGGTTCAATTTAGTGTAAATGTAAAGTATGTGTCCTTTTGAAACAGGCCTGGAGATCATCATGTTATCATCACACTTTTCTTCTCCTTTGGATGTTGACTTGTTTGTGATAGCCTGTCGTCCACAAGTTTAGCCACAGCTTTGATAACACGCTACCCGTGATGTCACAGAAAAGAAAGTAAAAACGATCTTTCTCACACACAGTGAAGCTTTAACACAAGTAAAGTGGTTACATGTATTTTTGAATAGGGCTGAATGAATATTTCAGCAGTACTGTAAAATGCGCTTTGTGTAAATGTTGATACTCTTTTCCTATTTGCTGCACCAAATGTTGAATTATCTGCATTTGCTCATATTTCATATACTTTTTCATATATACAATCACAATTGTATTTGTGACAGTCAAGTGAAACTATGTATCATCATGAATATAGATACACCGACAAATACAATTTTAACCTCAACCACGTTTGACCATTTAATCTTGTTAGGTTCAATCAATCACATGTATTGTCCACTGGATGTGTACCGTGTAAAATTGCTGTTTGAAAGCTGCACTACACAAAGCAACAATTAACCATACTTGGCCATGGAGCCTACAGTAATACACTTATTGGGATTTCGAGTGGCAACCAGTGAAGTGAACTCAATAGCCCTTGAGAACAGTATTGGAAAACCACATGACAGCATTCATCATTGTACAAAAGGATCCCGTGGAAAGCATAATTGCATCCTCTTACGGATTACTGCCTCCGACGGACACTTTCTCTCATATTATGTTATTGCACAGAACACATCTCGACCCCATCAGAGGGAGTGTGAGCTCATTGTTTAAGCCCTGAATGCAGCCGCTGGAATTTGTATATTACAATATCTGTTACAGCTTGATCCCGTTTTTAATTTCTTTTCCATGTGGTTTTTCCAATTTTTTCCTCACAGCAGTTTTTTTGAAATTACATTCTTCTCGCACTGCTTCTGAAACCGCCGCTTTCGTAAATCCCGATGAGTCATTTCGACATTGTACTGGATTTTGCGTTGCACGTTTTTTTTTTCTTGACCCCTTGC
The DNA here is from genome assembly GCF_949316205.1 of Platichthys flesus. Taxonomy (NCBI): domain Eukaryota; kingdom Metazoa; phylum Chordata; class Actinopteri; order Pleuronectiformes; family Pleuronectidae; genus Platichthys; species Platichthys flesus. Next base: position 7,332,847 of record NC_084967.1, on the reverse strand, counting down.
AAGTAACTTTATGTTGTTTTGTGTGCAACGTGTGCTGCGATTGGCCCAAACCCAACATGACGCTCCACAGCAGAGGTGATTAGACCCTATAATGTCCTTTTCCATTTTTGTTGAACATGAGAATATTGAGTTGTGATATTTTCATGTATTAAATCTAATTGAGAGCCAACTCCAGCACTTAGCTGAATGCATGTGAAGCCTGGGGAACATTTGCAGGGTGGACTGCTGTTCTCAGAACGAGACCTTATCAGATGACTCCCAGAGTCACTTCAAATGTTTATGATGACATTACTAACAGCTAATAATATTTTTTATGCAGTTTAATTCCGGATAAATAATTATAAAAAAAAATGATAATTGTATAACAATTTTATTAAAAATGATTTACCAACTGGTTGAGATGTCAGTTAATATTAAGATGATACTGGTAATTATTAGCAGCAGGGATTATTACCGTAATATTTAACATTTTCAGTTGTAAATACTGTAAATACAATCTTATTGCGCTGTACATATGTTGACATTGTTGCTGCATTGTTCGGTATATACCACAATATATTTTGAAGATGAAGATTATGGAGGGTGATCTAAATTATGGGCTGTTTTTAGCTTTAATGTTGCAATGTTAGCAAGTGATTTCCAGTTAGTTTGAAGTGTATCTTTCAGATCCAGCACTTGGTGTTTAATAAGCCCGGTTGAATGTGCAGTATTTTTTGGTGTAGCGTGTTTCAGTCAAGCAGCCAAAAATTACATCCGTCAATGATGATGAAATCCAAAAAAAAGAAATTAAGAAAAACGCAACTGTAAGAGAAAGTGATTTTTGACATTGTGTAAAAGTCAGAGGGGAGATTGTGTGGTGTGTGACGGACAGACATGATGCATAAATGTGAGGTTTTATGTATTAACGCATTTCATGTTCCACTTGCACACGAGAGAAGACTTGAGTGAAGACCTTGAGCGTCAAGTGACTCCTGTCTCCAACAAGTCTCTCTATAAATCATCTTACAACCAGTAAGGTCCTAAATTTAAATCCCTAAAATAAAAAAATGCAGGTTGTCTATAATGATCAAAGAGAGGGATATTGCTGATAATGGTGATGTTGATCCAAAAAGACGCAAAATCAAAACATTGAGCACAATGACAATTGTGGAACCACTGGGGCTGCTTCAACCTTTGTCCAAAGAATGAGTCTCGATTTAAGTAAACAGGTAATAATTACTATGTGTTTGTAATTTGGCAGAATATAACAAAAAAAATTACAGTGCACAAAAACCTTTTTGTTGTTTATAAATAGAAAATTTGGGGTTTAGACTTTGCTCTTGTTCAAATAGATGATCAAACAAAAAGATGCATATCATTTCCTTTTACTGGTGACTGCAGGTAAGTGCAAAAGTGCAGTTTTACTCTACATTGGCATCTCAACCATTTGGTGCAGGTTCCTGATTTTAAGAAAATGCACCAATATCAGCTGTTGAGGCTTAAAGAACAAAAAGAAAAATGCAAGAAATTAAAAGGAACGTTTTTTACTGAAAATGGATCGATGTGTTATTCTTCTCCAGCGAGGTACGCACTTACTGACGCCTGGCATCCTCCCAGGACAATCACCTGTTAGACACTGGAACAGCTAAAGATAACCTTGATTAAATGGGTCTCAGGAATGATTGAAGGGCCTCGTCACCTGCCCCCTCATATATTTCCCCCACTGGTTGTAAACCCAGCAGATCACCTGGGAGAGAAAGAGGAAACTTCCATTTATTGTCACCGCTTTCGGGACAGAACACACACACACACAAACACACACACACACACACACACACTCACACACACACAATACTCCAGAATGAGGTAAACGGCAATTCCCTCTGATGACCTTGAACACCGGGTAGCATCTACATTTGCAGGGGACATTTTCTTTTCATGTATTTAATTTATTCTTAAAATATTTCATGATAAAAAATGTATGTAAATGACTCTAACACTTCTGCAACACTTCCTCTGCTTCCTCTGTCTCTCTCTCTCTGTCTCTCTCTCTCCTGGCTGTGTTCCTCGGCGTCGGAGAGAGAGGCCGGATTTGTGCGAACAAACACAAGCACAAAAAAATAAATTAAGAGATCAAAACCCATAGAGAGGAAATGAGTCAGTATTCCACACCGTGTACAATACAATATCATAGCAAATTAGCAGATTTCAATGGCTTCCACTGACTACCATAGATTTACAACATTCTGTTGGCTGCAGATCAGTCCTCAATAAATTGTGTCGCTTTTTTTTTCTTCTCCATGAAGGGTTCTGATGGACAGAGACTTGTTGATGACAATGAAAAGAAAGCGGCTACTGAGGTGTGAACAGAAAACCTGGGACTACGAGCCAGCAGTCATGAGAACAACAGCATTTGTTCACATCCTACTAAACTGCCATTGTGACCACATTTTAAGTCCAATAAGCTTCTCTACAAAGGTACAACATATAAAACTGTTAAATATATAACTTTTTAGGGCCTTTCAAAATACATATAATGACATTTCTTCACTCCTTTTCAGACTCAACAGCGTTTATACTCTCTGTAGATATTCATCGTTTCTCTGATAAGATTTTCCGCGCCTCATCCGCGACCAACCCGACAATCCTTCCCGCGAGCTGTCCCAACCGTAGCTACTGAAAAATGCAACTCAGATTTTTCGTACATTTTTTTTTTTTTTTCTTCTTTGATACACAGTTATACATATGTAGTACCTATATCTCCAGTTCCAAAATACAGTGGTGGGCTTAGTCTGAGAAAAAAAGAAAGTCTTGGGAGTTTTTAAAAGTACTCCTTTGTTTTGCACGGGCCGCTGGATGCAGGGCTTGTCCTCTTGTGCACCGTGTCTCTGTAGGGGGGGGGGGGGGTGGGGCAGTCAGTGGTCGGCAGGGACACAAGCAGCGAGTTCACAAAGTCTCTGTGTTTCTTTGCCAGACGGTCCACTCTGTTAATATGATCATATTTGTTGTTTTTACTCTTTGGTCTATAAAAATATGAGAGGTTTACTCCAGCAGACGGCCTATTCACAGCAGAGAGCGCTCAGTTTGGGTTTTGTTTTTATTCACGGCCTCGTAAGAAGCAACAGGGTCTAGTCTGAGATGATCCCGTCCTATGCTCTGGAACTCCGGTTCTAGAGAAGCGAGGAGACAGGTGTGGGAAATCCTTTGATTCAAAGCAGTTGCTCCAAATAGAGGAGTTCCGATGAGCCAAAACAATCATTCATGGGATTTATCTGTGGCGTCCCGATCCTCCGTGGCACGAGCGGGCACTGCCAACTTCAACAGAGCAGGCAGACAGAGCGGAGAGGAGGTGGTTGCATCATGTTGACCCAACGACAGGTAGCAGGAGGGAGCAGTCACAAACCCGGAGGAGCCAGTCACAGGAAATAGGAACTGTTTTACAGAGAGTACTTTGTCCAGGGGGGAGGATGTTCCCTCAAACAGTCACTCCCTGGTTTCCCAGTCTCTGGCTGTGTTAAGAGACCTGTGGAGCAATAAGAACAGACCAAATGTGAGAGAACTGTTTCAGCAATGCACAGAAACTGGCTACTTGCTGTGGTGTGTGGTGTTTGTGAATTGTAAGATCTTGACATCAATCTGTAAAGTGTTTAGGTGTGATAAATCTAAAATTGAATTGAACAGAATACTTCTCATCCAACCCTTTGCAAGAAACAGTCATATTCTGCTTTTACAGTTTTTTCTTTCCTCTAGTGTGTTATAAAGGTTTTCTATGTCTGTAAAAGTTCAGTGAAGTTAAACAGTCTAAAGTCGTGGTGAAGGGAGCTCCTCTCCCCAAACACCACTGCTGAAGCTTCTGAAACACTTCCTCAGTACCATTCTTTCCTAACATTGTGATGTAATGTGACATGTGAGATACTGCATGCAGTGGAAGTGGATGTCCAATCACAACATAGAGGTCCAGCCGGCCAATCGGAGCCGACTGGACAGGCTCCCAAACCAAGTGTTTGAGACAAAGGCTGAAAAGAGGAGCTGCAGCAACGGACGGCATGAGGAGAGACATTTCTGAATGTTAGAGCATGCAAAACCTTTTCAAGTAACAACATAAACTCACATTCTGAACGTAAACATGAGCATTATGTCACCTTTGAAAACAAAACACAATGAGAATCAATAAAAAACACTGTTGTGAGAGATCTGTATTCCTAATTGCTACTCAGGAGGTGTTTATTGCGTGACTATTGTAGCAGTGTAAAATAAAGACACTCAACAGCTTCCTCTGTCAAATCAAGTGTTTCGCGACACAAATATTTCGAATGATTCAGCCGGTGCCGTGCAACAACAAAGCCAGTCTCACAGTGCAGAGACCGAGAAACAATTAATCCACCGGGGAAAGACGTATCTGGAAGCCTCCTCGCCATCTGGCCGCCGCCAGTCACACCGCCAACTTGACAGAGGCGTCGACGCTTTCCAAGACCGCTGCATTAATTCATAGTAATGAACTCTTGATGATTTCACAGGGTGCAAATTGCCATGAAAGGGGCAGGTGCTGGATGGAGTACTAGCATGCTTCACACTGGGACAGTGTCTGACGCAGTGGGAATAATAAACATCTCCACGAGCTCGGGGTTTAATAGAAATAATGTCATGGTCTTGTTGAAATGACCCAGAGGTAAAACAGTGTAAAAGCGGGGGCATGACTGTGCGAAAACTGCCTGACTGTGACTGCTGGCCAAACAGGTGTTTAATCCCGCTGTGAGCACAGTTCCCCCCCCCTCTCAATGTGGACACGCTGACACTACAGCGGCACTGAGCGCTCAGGTTGCCACTGATAAACGAAGGAGGAAAAACACTGTCTCAAGAGAAATTGATTGGAAATGGATTTAAATATACGCCAGGCGTTGTAATATGTGAAATCCAGCCCATAGTCTGGGTCCACCGTGGCAATTCCCTTTCTCCATATTTTATATCTTCTTCTCACATCCACACTGTGGCAAATGGCCCCACCAGAAATCTCACACACAGATCTCCGCTCATGTAAATGGAAGGCCTTCTACTAAAGGAAGGAATGTTGGGCGAATATTAGCTGAATTTACCCTATGAATAAAAATCACAGGCCCTAGGTGATTATTACTTCAGGTTTTATCAGGAAAAAGCTTGGGGAGTGCAGAGCTGAGGCAGATGTGATGCGTTGGCGGTGTGGGGGTTTTGAACACATGCATGAACTTTGAGAGCAGCGGCTCTGGCTGTTCGAACAGGACCAGAAAGAGAGAATTGGCCTTTGGAGTGAGGCTGATACCGGCAGGAGGTGTCAAAGGCACACACAGTGAATGTCTATTCTGTGCAGCCTTCTCTTGTTATGGTGCAAGCAATCCAGTCAATACATATCAATAAGTGCCCGGCAACATTTGATCGAGTACGAGGGAAAACATTTCACTTCATGGATGTTGATGAGATGTGAGGCTTCCTGTCTCCGGGCAAAGCTGGAAAGCTCTCATGTATAAACGAGAGTGCACGTGCCCTCGTGCCCGCTTCACAAATGCATTTTGCATATGCATTCAAGTGAAGGTGCATGGAGCCACATCTGTGGGAGCTAAAGAAAACTGTGTTCACAATGCATACGGACCCGCTCTCCAGCTGGGGAGCTAGCCCATTGAAAGCGAACGCACCCGAGCATATGGCCCCGGCTTGACATTTCCTCTGTGAGTGAACTCTTGCTGACTCCCATCAAAATGTCACAGTGTGGACAGCGTGCATGTCGAACGTGTGAACGTGCACGCACGGAGGGAAATTGATCTGCTTTGCCTCTCCGATCTCTTTATCCAGACCCAGACAGATGTGACAAATGCTTAATTCTCAGGGGTTTGCGGTTGATTAATTAACGCGCGATTGAATCATTACTTCTATCTAGTTGGTCTGGAAGCTTTTCTCCAGAGAAGCAAAGTTGGTGCCAAAACATCAGCTAATGGACGAAAGCCCTTTCTGCTAATCTGTCATTCTAAAGTGCTCCTGCTTTTTCGCATCAAGTGACTAAACTTGTATTAACGTCTTCGCTGTTTAACGTTGAGTCCTGTGCAGTCGAGCGCGCTTCCCTTTCGGATCGGAGCACGCCGGCTACACAAAAGCCTGCCCCATGAATATTCATGCTCATCGGTTAGGAATGATCCACAGGTTAATAAGGGAAGGGAAATCGCTCATTACACGCTGTGAAGCTGGATAATGCCTGAAGCAGATACCGAGATCAAAATACACGAACGTGTACGCGCGGGCCTCCAGACACTAGGCCCCATTCCACATTAAGAGAAAGTTCAAAGCTTCCCGCAGTGTTATGTCATTATCAATCCTCTCATACCACGTTTCTTCTGAACATCAAAGCAAACACTCTTTACCATCTGCGTTCTTCAAAATGATCGGAAGTTGAATGCCTGAGAGGAAACATTAGAAGGCATTCAACCACAGCGAGATCGGGGACAAATAACAAAATGTGACTTATTTGTTGAGATACAAACATGAAGACGACTGCAGTGTCGGCCTTAATAGACTGTAATGTATAGATTACATCCCCTCATGCATGTGAGCTACCGAACTGCAGGTGATATGGAACTGTCATCTTCTCTTATAACTTCCTCTGTGAGTGAATGGACAATAATCTTCTGTACGATGCACTGTCAAGAGTCCACTGCATGCGTTCCACCCTGTCTTATGGTTTTATGTCCACTGAAGACTTGCTCTCTGGACTGAAAAGCACCAGGATCAGATATTTTTCTGAAAACTGAATCATAAAATGGGCCATGAATGCTAACAATATTGACCAGCAGAAAAGCCTGGTTTTCATAAACTCTATGGGACTATGAGACTGGGCATTTTTACGACTTTGGCCTCATCCCTTTTATTGCCCTGTACGGTAAATTTACAGCATGGCCACTCTCTATTTCCCAATCACATGCATTAATATCAGGCACGGTCTGGCGCCTCGTTTTTATGGGAGTGGACAGACTCCATCCGACACGATACTTTAAAGACAATATTAAGGCATGCCAATACGAAGGGGCAAAAAACCAGCTGCATATAAACCAGACGGGTTTTACTGGTTTTACTGCACACATGGATTTTCTGTGGTTAAACACACGCCAGGGAATTTGTGAGCTCATGGAAAAATGTGTAAGTCAAATAAAGACATCAAACAAGCAGACGGTTGTTTAAATTGTTTCTGGATTTATGTGTGTGCGCTCGTATCTGTGTCCCTGCCTCACGTTGTTTGCATATCATCGGCTGATGTTTTTTTGTGGACTCATAAACGACATACTATTGGTTGTAATGATTTTAATCAGATTCGGAAAAAAGACTAATAAACTAGAACTCAGATAGCCGATACCTCTGCTAAGGCCCAGCGGTCCCCTTAAATTCAATTAAGCCGCATCAAATTAAACACAGTCATACATATGAATCCACCAAATGTGCCAGATTGTTTTAAACAAGATTCTGGAATTTTGCAGGAAAAAAATCTGTGAAAATGTTTGAATACCCTTTGAATGTAAAGTAAGCAGAAAAAAATGTATCCTGGCTCCGTTATCTGATCCAGACCCACACCCATCCTTACCCATATCACATTCTTAGTTTTGTGGTAATACGTTCAGTGGTTTTTATGTAAAGCTGCTAAATCACAGACAAACTCACAAACAACCTCATTTGTTGATGTAAAAATACACACATATTAAGAGTACCTACACCTCATCAAGATTACAATGCAAATGCTGTCCAAAATCATAATTCCCAGACAGATAACTCCAAAACGGAAATTGTATATTGTGCCCTATGCAAAAAAAAATAATCACGATAAGTGTCACAGTCACAAATCCAACAACGTGTTGAGTTTCTGGGGCTCCTCTGTACCTTGCTGCCTCCATGAGGCCCCTGGTGCTCTTGTGTCGCTTCCTGCCTTTGTGGGTCCAGGGTTTGGGTTGAGTTGTTAAGTTGTTGGTGGGGTTGGTGGTAGATGGTGTTTGGCTGTCTGTCAAGGGGTCATCAATGCTCTCCATAGTGCAAGAGGGTCGTGGGGGACTCTTGTCGCGTCATAGAGCCTGACGGGAGAGAGGCAGCGGGGAAGAGCAGAGGGAGGAGAGGAGGTATGGTTATCAAGCTCAAAACCAGGATGCAATCTATTATTCAGAGTTTTTTTGCTCTTCCATATTTAGACAGTCACACCAACAACATCAACACCACCACCGTTATCGATTTGTCTGCGTGAAGTGTCTCGAAAACGTGCCCGTTTGGCTTTGTATAAAACTGGAGACGTGCTCTGTGTAAAATGTGCTCTTGTGTTAAATATAGAAGTGTGGGACAGAAACTGGGACTCATTCTGAATAACAATAGTGTGCATGAAAGCAAAACACAAAGAGGCGTTGTGTTTTTCCACTGTGTTTTCACTAACATTGTATTGTCAAGCAATGCGATGGCTCTAACAGAGTGCATTTATTAAATCATTATTTCAATGTCACTTATACTCAACCATAATAACTCAAAGCAGGTCTCATACAGGTTTAACGCCATATACTGGTTTGTGGCCATAAGGGTTTACTTGACATCCATAATCCCCAGTGGGTGACCCATTCACTTTTTCTCTCAGATTAGGTAAAAAATGTAATCTGTGTAATCGTTGCCTTCAAGAATAATGAGAGTCTGAGAACTGTGTTTTGTGTTAATGCTTATTTGCAGAAGTAAACATTAAACATTTTAGCATTGTTGTTACAGACGTTTTATGATGCTAACATTTAGCTCAAACTGTGCCGAACAACACCCAATAAAACCTCACAGAGCAGCAAGACTCTTAGTTCTTAGTTAATTAGCACGGCTGTCACCTTGGAATGTGCTAATCAAGCTTTATTTTGGCCCCATTACCGATCCAGGTCCTTGGGTATCTGCTAATAGATTGTATCAGGCAATGCAATCAATCAAAAATAGCTCCCCAGTCATATCTGCAAATGTGGTGATTAACAGTTTTTTAAGTTTACACTTAAGGCTTAAATAAATTAAATGAATGTATTTATTCACTGAGGTCAATAAACTAGTTAAAATTTATCCCTTTAGAGTACACGGATAATACACAATAAACCAATTTTAGAGATACATTCATGAAAGGGTGTGTTATACAGTAATAATATATGTATACATATGTATAAACATTCAACTCTTCTAAATGTTAGCTACTGAAAGAGTGTGCACAGGCCATCTAGGGTTAAAGCAACACTGTTCACTTAATGAGTGAATCCCACAGTCTCATCCACTGTTGATTGGATCTAAAAAGACAAGCTCTCTCATTCTTCCCTCTTCCTTGTCTCAAAAGAATCCCCAGATTCCCAAAATGGAGGACTTGGCTTCTCCCAAGCCAACGAGATGTGCTGACTTGGCTTCCACTAAGGTCTCTTTCTCTTTTCTCCTATTCTCTCGGCCTGTCTGGTGTGGCCAAGCAGTTGTCTCCTTAGTGGTCATTCTGTTCAACCTACTGTTGGATGTGCCTGGAGGGCCCAGTGGGATCAATTACCAGGGCCGGAACAGACCCACCACCACAGAGGGGGAGGAGGTTGGTGGTGGTGATGGTGGGGAAGTGAGAACGGGTCCCATCAGGCCCAGGCTGAACTGGCTCCACAGAGATACGGAGAGGACGTGATGGAGGGGGGCGAATACGGATGGATGAATGGTGGTGGTGGGGGGGTAGCACTTGCTAACAAACCCTAGTCGAAAGAGCTTTTTCATACTCGGCTGAACACATGCTGTCACTGGCAGTTGTATAAATGCGTAAATACTCGGGAAGCTTACAGGAAGACACAGGACGGCCTGGGGATCGTCTTGTGTAAACTACACCCTTGGAAGACAAAAAGGCTGCTGGTGTGAGGATGAAAGAAGCCTTTAGCTCCATGTGTACATACAAACAGACATACGGGCTAAAGACTCACACCCTCACACAGATGTACACTACCTACAAAGCATATCAAATATATATGTAACCATAGGCTCTACTCCAACATGTCGTTCTACACTTGCAGAGACTCCAGTAGGCCCATGGTCCGTTCTTCTTCTATCCTCAACTTAAAATCTCCCTTTTCAACCATCTAGCTCTATGGTATTTTTGTCCACCTTTTCTCTCAATCTAATCTAATCTCCTCTCCTCGGTGAAAAAGTCTTGATTATGGTAATCACAGTCTCTCTCTCAGTAGGTGCCACTTCTGCTCATGGTACTCTTTGCACGGCCTAAATACACCAATCAGGACCGGCCTACCGTGTGATTAAGTACAAGGTCCATTGTGAATTCAGTTTTGTCGTGAGTGCACCGCTTCCCTTTCCTGCAAAGTCTGAAAATGATGCTGTGTTGTATCATTACGAATGAGAGCTGCAGTGCTTGACAATGACAAGAAGATGCATTGGGCTGGATATCAGGATGATGAACGCTCTCTGATGGAGACTTGCCGAGTTATAATCTCTTTAAAAAACGCTAAAGCATGTGTGCTCTTTAGGGTGCTATCCAAACACTATGGCAGCCGTCAGAAAAAGGGCAAAGACAGATACTGAAGAGCTCACAACATCAGCCCCAGCCTCACGGCCACAAACTGAAAATGACTTAATGTTTCACAATTCTGACTGGGCTCAAACCTCCTTCCCCGTCTTTCACTCACATCGCTCTTTTCCTCCCTCGCACTCGCTTCCCTGTCCATGTTCTGAATTGTTCGTCTTATCGGAGCTGTCACAAAAGCTGCGAGATAACCCGAGGTGATTTCGCTTCCCTCCTCTAATGGCGCGCTCGCTCTGCCTCTGTCTAACCGAGCTCCCCGCGTCGGCGCATGCAGGGTGAAATAGCTCCGTGCGCCGTTTCATCTGCCAGTCTAAAATGGTGGAGGGCACGACGCGGAGCAGCCTCCCCTCTGGAGAGAGACAGCAGTGAGCCTTTCACTGAGAGAAGGAGGTGTATGGGAGCTGACGGCTGAGGCTACGTATCGCTCTCCAAAAGGGAGTGCTTTGGAAAGGCAGCACTTGAGGCAGCCACTATGTGATTAAATGCATATTCATATCAATTAGCATCATGGAGGAAAGTATATTGGGAGTAAGAAATTAACCCTGAGTAGATGCATAATAGTGTTTTGATAGTAACGTAGCATCTGACTACAGCATGCATTCATTTATCAATCATGCGAATCAAAGGCCACATTAATTGCGTATGATGGCCCTTAATCTTTGGGTTGATAATACTGTTAGTATCAGATTTTGTCAGATGCAATAAGCTAGAATAAGTTAATGCTGAAACCCAGGAAGTGTGGGAAATCTCAAGTGATTTTGTTGAAACCCTTTATTGTAGACTCATAGTTTTCCACAGTGCACTGTAAAAGTTTATTTTATACGATGTGCACTACAGTGTACAACAGATTTTTGGTTAACGAAACTGTTAATGTAACATAAATGACAGTTTGCTAACTGCAAACCTTCGCCTTTGGAAATAGTAATAGTTTATGACCATATATTTGATAAAACTGCAAATATTTACAGTAATTTAGATATACTTTACATTTAAGTAAAAAACAGCACAGTAAATGTAAAGAGTGGGTGTAGTACATAATGATGATGGGAGTTGAAGTTACTAGTGTAAACAGTGTACAGTAGTTTCTCCTCAGGGTCTACGTCGGTCATGGTGTTACTATACGTGGATATGGTGTGTGTGCGTGTGTTCCGGTGTAAATGTCAGGAGTTCAGTAGCCTGATGGCTCGTGGGTAAAGCTGTCTCTGAACCTGCTGGAGCGGATGCTCCTGAACCGCCTGCCAGATGGCAGGAGTGCAAAAGGTCTGACGGGGTCAGAGAGGATCCGCTGTGCCGTCCTCCTGCAGCGCCGGCTGTAAAACGACCTGGGTGGCCGATAACTGAACACCATAACACTACAGGCTATTGGTAAGCTAGTTGGGTGGGCTTGCCTTCACTGGTAACTATGTCAGAGCAGATAAATACACAGTGTACATGCACATACATGTACAGAGTGCAAGATGAGATCGTTTTTGGGGGTGGTGGCGGTAAAAAGAAAATGTTTTGTCCTACTTTAAGGAAATAGAAAACACAAGTAAACCATTAAAGACAAGGAAATGGAAAATAATATATACAATGTACACACAATATACTTTAAAATACACTTAAATGAACCCATTTCAGTGTATGAAGACAAGGAAATGGAAAATAATATATACAATCTATATATTACACACAATATACTTTAAAATACACTTAAATGAACCCAACGAGAGCATTTACAGCGTAAAACGTTGATATGATTCATTTGACTTTCCATTTGGTCAGTTCTTTAGAGGATAAATGTGTCAAGACTCTTGATACTGACACAAATGTTTACAAGTGCATCTTTGTTTGATATGTGTCCTTTTTGTGCGCTGGCGATAAAAGCCACCTCGCTCAAAATGTCACAGTCAACGATGAGCAATGTACATATCAATCTTCATATGTTTCTTCTGGCGCCAGCCTTCGAAAAATCTATATTCTGTTATTTTGTTATTGACTGGAACATGTAATCTCTTCCAAGCAGGGTCACACAAAGATGAATGCATGGAGAGAGAGACAGAGAGGACAAGTGGAAAAAAAGAGTAAAGCGTCAAAGAGGAAAAAACGAGCATGTTATTTAAAAAAGAAAGAGAAGCACATCAAACTGCTGAGCTGACTGACATCCTGTGGGTTTAAGGGAGGACACGCAGCGCCCATCTAATCCGCCTAGAAACTCAAACTGAGCCGGGTTGCTGACTACAGGTGGAGGAGAGGTCGGCGGTGTCGTCCCGAACAACAACCTCCTCTCTGTTTGACAGAGGAAACACAAACTCTCAAGCATTCGACTAACACACGCAAACCACCTCTTGACATTTGTCCAAAATAGCCCTTTATGGGGGCTGTGGGGCTGAGTCAGATTGACTTGGCTTAGTCAAATGCCCCGGAGGGAAATGTCTGTTTGTCTGCATTGATGCGTTTCGCAGAAACACCTGACAGACAGGTCAGACATGCTCACTGGACTGTGCACGGCCGACAGTCATCCCTGAGCAATATCGGGGCGGCCGCAGTTTTGGCTTTAACCTTGAAACGCCTTAGGGAAGAGGCCATTTGTTCAGAATTAACCAGAGGGAGGATGAGGAGTAAATCGTTTGTTTGTTCCCCCCCCCTCCATGTGATTCTCCCTCGGGTCGGCAGATAACAAGATGCTTACGCAATTTCTGTTTTGGGAGATTCATCCTTAACCTTTAATGCATTTTAGCCAATTTTTTTTTGGTTACGTGCACGCTCGTGAAGTAATGTCCCAAATCGTCCCGACTTGCCTCATGTTGTTATTAACGGGAGCGGTCACGTCAGGCCGGTCCATCCATCACACACACACACACACACACACACATACATACACACAAACACACACACACGCACAAACACACAAGATAATATTTTAAGAAGACTTTTAAACAATGACCCGAGTCTGCTTGTTGCCAGTTCTTAGAATTCTTGACAGTGAAAGCTGCTTAAACACACACACACACACACACACTCACACACACACAGACACACACACACACGGACAAACACACACACACACACACACACACACACACACTGACTGGCACAGATGAGTGCACATAGCTGTCCAGCCATTTGACTTGCTGTCACCGAGCCTAAAGTAGCCAATGAAGCAAGCGAGGAATACCTGTCACATCCTGCATATTGTCGGCTGTAAGCTGATGAGAGGCTCCCTGACTGACAAGCAGAGAAGGATATGAAGAGCACATGTAGGCCAAGCGCGGACACGGGTTTATGAATATGCAAGCGGCTGAAAGCACACGGCGAGAGACACACCGGAGAGAGCGTGTTAACATGCAGCCCAGGATGAACCCGCGTTCCATCTGTCAGCCTGCGAACACACTGCGACATATGCATTCTGAACCCCCCTCCGACACACACTTGCTTTTATATCTGTCAAATATAATAAATGGAGCCATGTTTACGATACCTATGTGTGTGTGTGTGTGTGTGTGTGTTTGTGTGTGTGGGCTATCTGCCTGCCCAGATAACCAATTACACTGTAGGTGGAACATGTAAGAGCTGTCACTTCTCTCTCAAGGTATATTTAGGGTGGCGTCCGGCTGCGTGACAGACACACGCGACTCGCAACACGTCAAAAGAGCACCGGGGCCGCAGTCGACTGATAACAAACCGTATATCATCAGTGTGTGTGTGTGTGTGTGTGTGTATCGCACTACATATGTGTGTTTGTCTTTCAGCGGGCAGGCACAAACAAGTTAGTCAGCTGATGACTAAACCCTGACAGATGCATTAATGATGCCCCACCGGTCCTCAGTGCTCACCCATTGACATTCAAAGATAGGGCAGCCGTGTTGAGTGTGTGTGTGCGAGTTGTGTAACATGTCTATCGACTCAGACCTCTCTAATTGCTACAGTATAGACTCTGCATGGGGCAGAGCAACAGTGTTTACGTGTTTTGCAACACAGGCGGGGGGGGGGGGGGATTATGGGTGGGTGTAAGGAAGTGGGAAGGTGGGTGGGTGTGGGTGTGCTTTGGAGTTGGGGGTGAAGGGGAGAGGAGGAGGGCTGGCGAGGACAAGCGGGTGAATGAATGGGCGTCATCTTCTGCAAATGCAAGTGGCGGCGGCGCCCCATCTGCTGCCATCATTAACATTAAGAGCGTCCCTAATTCAAGGTAATTGCCGGCGACGAGGACGTAGACTCACAGTTTGTGTACAGTTTGTAGAGACGAGCTGGAGACAAGGGGGGAAACATTTTCAGCTGATTGTGAAGCGACTGTTAAACCGGGAGCTTGTGGCTGACGGTGTGCAAGCCGGCCCATGGTGCGCTAATACGGCAGCAGTATGGAGTGCTTAAAGTAGCAATCATGAGCCTGAATGGCCGAATAGATTTGATGTATTTCACCGTAGTGTAATTCAATAAAACGAGATTCCATCATTTTTGTTGAACAGCAACCACAGGAGCTGAAAGTGGCGATTTGGGTGCGTTTGATTTTCGTGCAGGACCCAAGACTTTCCTGATTAGGGCGTTTAAACCTGCGCTATTTCATATTGTTATTGAATCAAATGACGGCCTTTACACACTGGGGCTCTTTATGTGAGCAATTAATTGGCACATCAGTATAACGTTTAAAACTCTTGTTAATCACCATGTGTGTGGAATACAAAAAAAAGTGCATTATTTAATTTCACCGCAAAAAAATATTTTCTGTGCAGATGCTTCATGCTCCGCTCTGACACTCAAGTGACGCTCAGTGCCACGGGGGCCGTGGGAACACGGTTTCCTCACATCTGCTGGTTTACTGTGAGTGGATTGTGTTTCCTACGGGGCTAAAAGAGATCCTGAACTCACCGTGGTGGTTTTGACTCGGCCTCCGGGCTGTGTACAAGTCCAGCCAGATTTATTG
Source organism: Platichthys flesus (assembly GCF_949316205.1). NCBI lineage: Eukaryota > Metazoa > Chordata > Actinopteri > Pleuronectiformes > Pleuronectidae > Platichthys > Platichthys flesus. The sequence continues at coordinate 7,317,404 of NC_084967.1, read as the reverse complement.
ACTAACAGGTCACAGCCTTCGTCGTCCAAACATGGCACCATCTCACACCACTGCTTTTTCCGAACAATGCCAGCTGCAAGAGACAGAAAAGGTTTCATTAGAAAAAGGTGAGAAAACATCAGATGAAGAGAAATGATAGAGAAAGGGGGAGGCGGAGCAGTAACGATTCAAATAGAGTGAGTGGGTTAGGGGATGAGTGTTGGAGAAAGACAGATATGAGCAAAGATATCACACATTGGGGGAAAATGATGGAAAAGGCGAGGTGTGACAAAATATGGAGAGATACATACAGGAAAAGATTGTGAAATGCAGAGGGCTGGACGGGAGGAGAGATGAGATATGCAAGTAGATGAAGAGCAATGAGGTAAAGAGACAAGTGAGCAGGGGATGACAGTGAGAGATGAGGGAAAGATGGAGAGAATCAGATAGATGGAGAGAGATGGAGAGAGCAGTGACCAGTCAGGTAGAGGAAGTAAAAAAATGTTGCAAATGATATTTAGCGGGTTTACAGCCGCTCCTGCATCCGGCAACATTTCAAAATACGATGGAAGACGTTTTTGGAGCCCCATGCATGAGCTACCACCAGCAATGGAAAAACATGTTTTTAACAATCTGTGACATTTAATGCACTCCACATACAAGACGTTGTCATAACAACATTCTTTAAGCTGTGCTTCAAAATCTCATTCTGCTCTGCTTCATTTAAGTTCCACATTTCAGTTTCAGAGATTCTACATTTCCCAGAAAAAGCCTCAGGCTATAGCCTATTACATACATTTGCACTTAAGGCTTTACTTAAACCCCGAGCCACAAGGAGACCGATGATACATATAGAGAGAGTGACGCTGCGATGCAATCTTCCTGCACCTCTTTTTGTATTCGAGCATGCATCTCCCAAGAAGTGTCATTAACTTGTTACATCAGACTCAACAAATGAGGATGAGCAGTTGTGCATAATTAACGCAGAGAGGGAATTTTGAGCAGCATCAGCAGTGGACTTAAGAGATTTGGAAAACAGTGGGAGAATTTCACACGACATCTGCAACAACTCTGGACCACTCGTACATTCTGTTTGTACAAGTAAGAAAAATTGGTTTCTCCCAAATCACTCGTACGCACAACTGAACACATCTGTCCGTGGGAACAGTTCTTGCACGAGGCCCAAACTGGAAAACTCAAGTCAAACAGTCTCAGCTTATGCGGTAGCAGGACTTCAAATAGGCACGGAAGATCAACTTTAGTTTTTCAAACACACAAATGTATATTTATATCAGATGTGACAGGTTCTACGCATGCAGTTTCTTGAAAGTGCAGGTCTCTCAGGGGCTCTCTCTCTTTGGACTGGGGCCGGGTCTTGTTAGCCCAGAATAACTGCCAAGATGGCTGCCAACTGGTGAGACTTGCCTATAAGGACTTTGGCTGTACTCTGTATTCATAGCTCATCCGACAGGGTTGTGGGTTAAGTTAAAACAGAGGAGAAAGTAAAATTTGAATCCACTCCTATCGACCATTGCCACCTTACAGCCCTAGTAAAGTCTCAACAGTGGTTTCAGCAGCCTCCGGGGGAAGAGCAGTCAGCTGGTAACAGAGGGTCAGGCGGGATATAAGCAGTTAGCTATTTCTTGGAACGGAAGTGAGGCAGAATGACTCATCCATGAGCGTTCGAACGAAGACGTCAAAGAATGAGAAATTTACATTATTCCTGGAGTCCTGCAACAATAACACAACACGAGATTAAATAATAACAGCCAGAGGAAAGGAGCAAGTCAAAAACTTTGTACGTTTTTGTTGCCAATTCCAAGATCGTCGATATCAGGAGAAAGTTTGACTGTCAAAATAAGATATTTTTGTGAACAAATATTGTTTTGCTCTCAGACAGCTCAAAGGGGTTTATGAAAAGAGCGGCTGAGAGAAAGAAACTTGAATTGCCATCATTATGGTTTCTGCACAGATGCACGGAATGCAGTTTAAGGAAGACTTTGAAGGAATCAAATAATAGGACTAGAATTTAAAAGGAAAGGGATGAAGTGCGTTTTGTCACAGTAGATGTGGAGTTATGGCCCACAACGTGTGATCTGGCTTCACAGTGACCTATGACCAGATTCTAAGAAGCACATCCTTTAATCCGAGTGAACGTTTGGGCCAAATCTTAAAAAAAATGTCCTCAAGGCATTACGGGAGATATCACCTTCATGTTTTGTTAAATCCCAGCATCCCTGATCTTTCCCCTTTGACCAGGACAATCTGATCAGTTCATCTTGAGTCCAAGTGAACCTTTGCAGCAACTTTAAACAAATGTCCTTTCCTGAGATATCACAATGAAAAGAGCGGGACAGACAGATGGACAACCTGGAAACATAAGGCCTCTGGCTCTGGCGCTTGCCAGTTTGGAGGCATAAATAAGGTGGATTCAAGGATCATTATCTACTCTGTGTAATGTGCTGCTTTTCAATGCCTTCGTGTGTCAGGTTGGCTCAAATCGTCTAACAGAGATTTAAGCAGAGATTCTGAATATGAACCAAAAACCTCATTAATCTGTTAATCAGTGACAGTAAAGACGAGGAGATTAATTCAGATGCAAGGACAGAGGATGAAGGCAAAGTAGAGAATAAGCTTATCTAGATAACATTGACCAGTGCAAGATAAGTACAAGATAAATCAAGAGGGGTATATTCATTTTGGGCTCATGCATTTGTGGATGGAAAATATAATTCTTTATTGGATAAAAGTGAAACTAGGATTGAGTTATTAGGCATATACGCCCTTTTATTCTTTCAAATGGCAGCGACGGCGTACAGGCTCTCTTCTAAAATGTGTGAATAGTCTCTTTATATGAATCTATACATTGGCTTTACAGGCACATTCAGTGGCTGCCTTGAAGTGCATGTCAATTAGCAGCAAGCTGTAGCAATGCAAAAAATATGTTCGCTATAAACAGTATCTATAAATCAATCAGTCCATTAAATACTGTGTGTGCCCCCTTTCCAAGCGCCGAATGACCGAGTAATGACAGTTCCATGAACACTGTGTCAGCACAGTCAAGCGTGACCTGGGAATTGACATCATTGTTATGAATTATTATTGTTGAGAGCATTTTGCTGACATACTACTTGAGGTTGAATAACTTTGCACTGCTGTAGTTTGCCTCAAGGCTGCACACGTATGATCCAAAAGACTGGATGGGTGACGGAAATATTTCCCCTTCAGGGACGAATGGGGAACAATGTCATTTCAAATAGCTCAAAAATCGTATCTTGTCAGCAATGGCTTCTTCTCAGGAACTCCAGTGGCTGATTGGCCATTCCTGGATATCAAGAAATGCTGAGCATGTGTCTGTCCTAAATGGCTGCTCTGAGCTCCATCATATCCAGTGTTTCTCTTATTTCATCAAGTAAGAAAGAGTTCTGAAACATTATCTACCAGCACTACCTTGGCAGCATTCAGTGGGGAGGACGGACAAGGATCTGAAGCAGACTTTTTCTAAATTGAAAAGGGAAGCAAGAAAGCTGAAGAGAAACTTACTGACATGATGAAAACACACCATTCACCGAGGTAAAAAGTAAAACCTTGTCAGATGCAATAACCCGTAGCCTGACAGTGTTCAAGATTTATTTATTTATTTTGTCATTTAGACCGCTACTGCGATTTTCTCTAATTAAAACTGTGAGTAAGGTCACTTATATAATTCAATGAGAGGCTTTCTTTTGCTTCTGAATTACCAGCCTATGGGATAACCCTCGGCTGATGGAGACGTATAGCACCATCTGGTAGATACCAGTAATGAGGGAATGAACGCTGTATGCATGTAAAGAACTGGTCCTCTATGTGTGGGGGTTACAGATGTACAGATAAACCAGTGATGATATATGATTTAATAATACGACTTTGCTGGCAGGTGAATGTTTACTTGTTATGCTGCTCGATAGTGGCAAACAAGTGCTGGTTTAAATAAAGTATTCTAATTCTTTTCATATGATCTTGGCATATATAACACTGATATTTTAACCCTAACCCTAACCCTAACTCTCAACGACTCTTTAAATGTAGGTTTTACCAGATGCTCTAAGTGTTTGAAGCTTGTTCCCTTGTGGATATTATCGGCTCGACTGGAGTTAGTTTGGCTTAATAATTACAAGCTTTCACCCAATTTCACAGCGTTGGAAATAATTTTAGAAATATGCAATTTTGACTGTCTTGTCAAGTGCGAGATGACAGATTGGTCCTCTCAGCACACAGTCTTTATGCTAAGCTAGGCTAATCACCTCCTGGCTCCAGCTCCACTTATGATGCACAGAAATAAGAATGTTCCCGTTCTCATTTAGCCCTGAGCAAAGAAATTATTAGCTCATTTTCTCAACTGGTGCTGCTATTTCTGTATTTTGTGGCCTTAGCATTATGCCATGACAAACCTTGAATCACAAATACAATTATGCTGAAAAGGTATGAAGTGGACCCTTTCAGAAGAAGTATAAATACATGACAAAGTCACAGTCTGTTGCTTTTCTACAGTAAGAATAATGTTTATATTTTAACATTTGTTCTAATCATATGGTTTCGTTTGTTGGTGCTGCAGCAGGATAGTGTGATTGAAAATGAAGCAGCGCGAATGTTAAATAGAAAGTTTTAAATATAAATCATTCAGACGGAAAAGAAATGTGGATCCCAAACTGTGAAGACAAGATAAGAGTCCTATCTGTCACTGAGTAAACTAAACATCTTGTTGATAGTGACAGGTTCTATTACCATCACCGGCTGCGCTGGTGTGATGGTTGTGGCTCGTGTTAAGACTTGTACGACTCAAGGGTGATATCAAATAAAAACATCCTTTAAAAATCACACACAAACACACACACACACACACAGGGTTTGATGCTATGTGTAAGGGAAGGTATCAGCCATGCTTCCATCAGCAGGAGATAAGGTGGAGAGAGGGGGAGAAGATTATTACACCCTCCATGGGACACTTATCTCCCCACCAAATGGTAGATCACACTCTTGTCAACAACCAGCATCTTGGCCTAATAAATTCTGTCTAATGCCACGCCAAGCCTGACATGGCAGGAGAAAGATGGGCTTATTGGCTTGTGTGTGGGGGGGTTTGAGAGAGAGAGAGAGTGCACAGGGGAGAAAGAAAGCAAAGACAGTAAGAAAACAGACAGGAAAGACAGAAAGTATCTCCAACCACAGATCAGATCTGGTGTAATAAATGCCGTGCAGCACTCTCCAGGAGATGCTGCTAAGATAAGACGATGCGCAAAAGATCATTACAAACTGTAAACATCAGATATGAACTGAGCAGGTGGCAGAATCAGCTGCTGCTGCTGCCGGACACCGGTTATAAATAGGAGCTACATTTATTTCAAACCAAAGCAACATTTTCAGAAAATTTCAAGGCAGGAATAAAAAGATGCATGTACATTTATTGTACCCAGTGGCGAAGCACGGAAGTCTGCAGCCTCCGTGGACTCATTTCCACTTTTAATACATCATTATGATGTCTACTCAAATATCTGGTTCACCAAGTAAAGTCATGTATCTGTGGTTATGAAGAGAATTAAAGTCTTTATTGAATGTGTTTGAATAGTCTTTATTGAAACACATTCAATGAAGATGATCACAGTTTTCCACTTATTAGATCTCACTCTAGTCCTCTACACTGACACAGCTATTACTGTATTTCATGATAAAAGGTAACTGAACAAAATTCTTTGAATGTATTTTAAGGACTGTAGTTAATTAGTTTCCAGCAAAAACTGATCAAAACACAATACGGTGATGTTATTTTAAAAGCTATTACCGGAGGAATGTTACCTTATGACCTTCTAATAGTACGAGTAGTAATGAAAGACCTGCAGCTGATCCACTCTCAAGTCTCCATTTTAATGATCTGAGTGCATGGTCGGAAGCACAAGTGTATTTAGGACGCGTGCAAATCCAATTTTGTTAGTGAAAAAAAAAGTCGCTGCACCAGGTGCATGGCACAAAAGAGTTGGACGTGGGCCCTGGATTTATCATGGGTGCCTTTTGTGTAAACACATTGTGCACCCACCCAGGTACACACATAGTACTACCTTGCTAATTCATCCACACAATAACAGTGAGTTATTGCGCCACTGACTTCAGACTAAGTTTATTTGGTCGAATGCGCAAACACTGCACCGCCTCCAGAAAGCAATGCACCCACTGTGTGCAAGACCACACCTCATTGAAGACCAACACACCCATGGGTGCTCATATGGGCACAAGTGCATGAGCTATTTTAACAAGGTGTTCAATGAATGGGAAAATGACAACTGTATTGGGCTGAGACTAGCAAAGACACTGCTTTGTGCTAAGATAGGGCCACATTTCTGAAAATTAATTCAATGCTGCTTCATTTAAAGCTCGAATCCAAACGAACTAGACGTCAAATGTTCTCCAGAAATGTATCCACAGCCTCTTTCCCTCGTGCTCAAAACTTTCTTTTATCTTTTGGTTTCCTGATTTGACTTTTTCTGAAATGTCGACTGCTTCAGAGTTCACCACAGGTCCCCACCATGAGCAATTTATTTCTCTAACAGCACTTAGTATGCCAATTACATTTGGAAATTGCAGATAAAAGCCAACTTTTTAAATCCAAGTTTTCTCCCTGTGTACTTAGTTCCAGTAACCGCACCACTAGGAACATATAAACACTACTGAGCAAATGCACAACTAATTTGGCGCTAAGTGCATTTAGCGAAAATAACAAATCCTGTTGTTCTCATACTTGTTTATTTCAGGTTTTTTTTGTCACACTTTCACATCAGTCAGCGTAGTGGTGCATGACACGAGTACATCAGCCTCACCGCTGATTCACAACAGTGAGCTTTTTACAGAGGTCCCGCACACACACACAATAACCTCAAGCACTTTTGAGAATAAATTGTATAGAAAAAGAGCAGCATTTCAGTTTCAAAGGGAGAAAATGAATAAAGCAGATTACTTCATTCAATCATTTTATCTTCAGCGGCGAAGAAAGAGCAATTTTTTTCTCGTCTACTTTTTTATTCTGTCTCAACTTTCCTGAATTTGGTCCAAATGTCCAAAGGATTCAGGAAAAACCCGAGCTGAACAACGTTGGTTTGATCCGAACTGTGATCACCTCTCTTGGTCAGCCTAACTTTTAGACTGTGGGTGTGGACCAGAGTCTGAGGAACCCTTCACACTTGGTCCTGACCAAACAAGTAAACTCCCCAAATTTTAAAAGGAGTGCGATGAATCTGCCTGTAACAGTCGTCATGTTTCCCTGCAGCAGATGAAAGCATGAACTTATTTGCTCTTGAAAGACGACTCTGCATTGTACTTAAGTTCTGTTAGTGGGAGTACAAATGTCAGCTAAGCACTGCAAAAGCTACAACACGCATACATGCACACGAATGTTCAATCAGCATTTGAGCATAATCTCTCAACGAACATGTAACGCAACTAAATCAAACAAAAGACGGCTTGAAAAAAGCCCAAACGAGCCATTAAGACTCCGAGAGTTGCTTTCATCAGGAAAATCCCCTCCCATGTCTCCTTTTACAGTGGATCTACTACCCGGATAATTAACTGTATTATCTGACCTGCCGTGGTAGGCAGACGCTCCCTAAACCTGACTCCAGCCTTGCAGGAATTAAGAGGAAGCTCAGTAGAATGTGAGAGAAAAGCCCAGTGCAAAGAAATAAATCCCTGCGCTTTGTAATTAGCCACCAGCTCCCCATCCCTTCTTCTCCTCTGCTCGCAGTTCATCTCCTCTCGGCTAATTTTCTCTTGTCTTGTTTTCCCCTCGCCTCTCCCTCCCTCCCTCCCTCCCTCACACACACACACACACACACACACTGTTTTCTCCCATTGTGCTTTTATGTCTGCCCTCTATTTCGGCTCTCTCCTCATCTCATCTCCCCTCTTCTGTCTTTTCTGCCTCTCTTCCCCTCCTTTTTCCTTCCCATGCTTGTTCCTTTCCAGTCTATTGCCTCGCCTGATTTTCACAAGATTATTCCACCCGCTTGGCGACCCTGATGAGTATCTGTGCCCTAAAAGCTGTCAAGCCCCCCCCTTTTTTAAAAAGCTTAAGGTTTTTTGGTGAAGTGAATTTGTGTCCCAAATAGCTCCTCTACACTCATGGAACTTCAAGAGGCAGAAATAATGAGATAGCATGCTGACTGACATTTCCAGACCTCAGTGCTGCATGTGTGTGTGTGTGTGTGTGTGTGTGTGCATGCCTATGTGGGTGTCTCGAGTCGTGCGTGCATAAAAGAGTGTCACCTACGCATATAACATCAACTGTATGATCTTTCATCTCCTACTTTAAACAGTTGCAGAATGTGTCTAATGACTGGGCCTGAAAGATGTGGAGGAGCCGGAGGATTATAAATGTATAAAAGACTTAGATGTGTATTAAATGATAGGAGGTGAATAAACTGGTGGATCGGTAGTGATTTGAGTGTGTCTAGTACTCGTGTCAGAATACATCAGTGAGCCAGTAGCTGTGTTTCTAGCATGGACTGGATCTCGGCAAAAATGAAGTAAATTCATCTTGTTTGCCCCCTTGTGGCTGGCGAGTTGATAATGCTATAAAAATGGGGCGAACGGTCCTAATCGCAAATTGAAACTCAATCCTGATTGGTTGAGCGTGTGTATCGGTGAGACCTCGGTACCACGGCTCCACAACACGATCACTACAGCACGGACTCCTGCTCCAAATTTCATAAAACGTACAAGATGGCGGCACCTGAATCCAATATATTTGAAATTGGAGTCTACAGTAGGTGGCAACCATTTACTGGGTCTCAAACGTCTGATGAGTCCCCTGTCCTCCTGCCTTTCAGGGTACGACATAACATTCCTTTGCTTTTATTGCTTTTCATCGTTCTCTGTCTATCTGTTGCAGTTTCCTTGCTTTCTGCTCCCGGTCACTTTGGTTTATCACACGATTTTTTTAAATGATATATTTTTGGACTTTATGTTTTCTTGAAATGGTTTGGTTATCTTCCATTATAAACGTTACATTATGATTTATATATAAATATATATATTCATGACATAATTTGATTGTGGGAACTTGAGAACCAGGGAAGAGTTAAACTACCTTTCATCCTGTTTCCTCTGAAGTCCAGCTACACCCTCCTCTCCCGGCATGCTAAATATGCTCTATTGTGGTGCATAACTGGCATGTTGTATGGTGTACCATTGCTCTGAGCTTGTTTCTTTTCTTTATTATGTATGAATGTGTGTGTTTGTTTGTGCATGTGTGTGTCTGTGTGTGTGTGTGCGTGCGTATTGGCCACCAGGTACTGCTGATATCGTTCTTTCGCAGATGTGCTCTGACATTTACCCACAGCTCAACGGCAACAGCAATCGCACGTTAGTGAATGTACACACACACACACACACACACACACATGCATGTGCGTCCACCAGACACACATGTACAACGAAGGAGAGCCCAAAGGCACCGTGAGCCAGAGGAGGAAATGTCAGTGCTGTGGGAAAGAGATCATTTAACACCAGTGTCTACAGAGACACCAGTAAATCAACTGGGAATGCTAACCTCCTGGACATATACACCTGGAGGCTGCTGCCATGTAAAAACTTCTGTTTTACATGCAATTCTGCTTAATTGATTAATAGCTTAAACAGAAAAATAAGAAAATGTCAGAGTTTATAACGTGGGGCTATATTCAAGATCAGAAACCCACAATAGGTCACTGAAATTATATGTGGGTCACCGATCCCAGTGATATTTTTTAAGTCATATTTTATAAAGTTTTAATAGAACAAATGGACAAACCGGAGCACCCAGGGTAAACCCCAATAATTCATATAATTAATTAAAAAACAAAAATCGAACTTGCCATTATCAAGCTCAGATAAGCCTGATTGGCTGTGATACTGTCACTGTGAGGGTTTTCATGTTTATAAGAAAAATCAGTTATGTGTGTAACTGTAGTTCTATGATTCTTGCTAACACAAAAAGCTGGAGCAACATGCGACATGAATCTTGGTTTGAATGCAGTGGCTTTGAATTGATGTTGGAAGTGCGTTCGAGCTCAAACGGAGTGTTAAATTGCGATTTCAATGTTGTGACATTACATTTTAACACTAAAGGACTTAATGCAAAATAAACGTGCAAAATTTATGCCAGCCTCCGGAAAGCTGTAGGCACCGTCCTTGCTCACTTTGCGTGATGTGCCCAGACTGAGCTGCTGTTTTCGACAGAGGCAACTAATAAGACGATGGGGGGGGGGGGGGGAGCTGTTTGCCTCCGCTGCCATTATCAGCCGTTTCAGTGAACAGGACGTAGGCAATGCAAAGAGCGAGGGGACGGGACGAACGGACACGCACGGAGGCGGGGCAGCGCGGGGACGATGGGTCGCGATGACAGCCGTGATCGTGATGCGGACGACAGTAATGAAGGTAACTGCGTTGAGTCTGATGACAGATGACACAGTGACATACTTCAACTAAAGTAGAACAATGCCTTGAGGCCGCCGACGGAAATAAACGGAAGATATAATTAGTTTTGCGCACTTATGCTATTCCCTCTGTCCACTGCGCATATGTGTGCGGAGACGTGTTAGCGAGGTGTGTGCACGCCAGGGAGTGTGTTGACGTGCCCAAACGCACACGCTCCTGGATGCACGTGAGCACGTCTGTTAATAAAGAGTCTGGGGAGCCGGCGCAGGCCCCGGACCCTTCTCCTTTCTAGATGTTGATGATTCTTGTCTTTTTAGCCTTATTGACCTCTACATCCAAACTAATCCGCCTTAAATTATGCATAACCTTTTACTTGGCAGAGCTCCCCATAAATCTGTTTATTCCCTGTTTGCTCCCTTACAAAGCCCGCTAAACAAATTCCAATTAAGCAAAACAGCAATACAGCATGAATGATAATTCAGCTCTGTACAGTCCCCAAAGCAGATAAGAGCATAATCATGGCTGTTATGTGTAAAGGCAGCTTATAAAAGACTCGTTGGTTTCCCTTGAATCTGGTTAGTGCTCATTATTTTCAGGTCATTTGGTCTTCCTGTGTAATTAGCAGTGTGTGTGTGTGTGTGTGTTCTCCCTGTTCATGAATACATGTGCATGTGTGAATGTATTTCGGGCAAGTGGGCACATTGTAACAGTTTACTGTTCTGTTTGGTCAGGAGGTTTTTATTTAACTACGTTAATCTCGCTGCCACAGTTACTATTCACTTTGTAGATTGAGATTTGACATGTCAGAGCTGTTCATAGAATATAATACATTTTCAGTTTGTATAATTAAACAGTGGGCCATGGTAAAAAAGTTGTTCAATACCTACATTTTATAGAAAATATGTAAAAACTAAAACATAGAGTTTATCTGTATGTTCACTATCAGTTTGCAGTATTAGTGATTAGTGATATTCAAGAGATATAGTGGGAACTACAGAGTTAAATTCAAAATATGACAAAATTCTAATTCAAAACATCTTCTGCAAGGCTTGTGTTATGCAAATGTGATGCCGTACAATATGTCTCCTTTAAGTGAAGGGAGGAGCCAATCTTGATGCAGCACTAATATAGGATAAAGATCTGAATGTATTAATATGATTGAAATATTGGTATTACTGACAATGTGTGGAAATCTGAATCAGAACTGTTCTGTTTCTTCTGCACGTGATAGAGCTCATCCTAACGACCTACTGGTCATGTCATTGCTTCTACTTAATCATATTATCCATCAATCACACAGGGGGAGGCTGAAACATTAATTTTAAATCAAAAATGAACTTTCCTATGCCCCCCCCCCCAGCAAGAAGAAAAACACTGTTCATGATCCACGTCTTCTCTTCTGTCCCTTTGGGGTTATAACGTCTGAATCATTCCTCCGTCACTACGTCAATCCGCAGAAAATCCATCTTTGGCCAGAAATGTTCACTCACTGCAGAGTGTCCTGAAGTTCCAACCGAACGCCCTCAAGTGACGTTTACAATATTTATAGAACATTGGCATTTAAACAAAATTATAAACCTTCACACTTCCCCTGCCGCTTGCGGTGTCATCGTCATTCTGGCTGCAGGCTGAGAGAAGGGAAGTGCTGCACAGTTACTCCGTTAAGTTCTCCGCCCTCAGGTTGTTGTTTCTGTTGTTGCCACCAGCTACTATCTCATCGAGTACTCGGATGCTACAGTGTCTGATAAATAAATAATTAGAGCGAGAAAACAAAACGAAATAACAATGGAATATTTGATGTTTTTTAGTCCAAACTCACTTCACATAATTACCTTCACACACAAAAGAAGAAGAAGCTTATAAAGCGTGGGGAACATATTAATCTCTAGCTTTGAATTAACAGAAACAGTATTGAATCTGAATGTTATCTGGAAAATATGAGGACGAGTGAACAGAAGCTCATCATGCAACAAGTAATAAAGTGAGTAAATCAAAAGTTTGGGAACAAAATGTTTTCTGTTGCTGTGCCAATATTAGTTTTTCCAAACCTAAACTTTTTTATTGAGTTTAAGTGATTTTTACATCACAAGCCATTGTTTGGAAAATTCAATTTCTTTTGCTAAAATATATTGTTTGGAATGCACGAAGCAGTGGCAGTGCTTAAATATGTACCTGAAAGCTTTCATTGCAAAAAAGGAAAATCACTTGAGAAGAAGATTGAAGTAGCCTAATTATAAAATACTCAACATTCTCCGTACAAATAAATTACAGAAACGCTATAGACATAACGGCTAAGACAGGAAGTGAAGCAAGAGAGACACACTAGGAAAGAGGTTTCAAAATAACAAACTTAAAGTGCAAACAATTCCAAACACAAGGAGATTCTTTGTCCGGACAAATCCAATGTCCTTTCAGGAAGTCCAAACAAAGTCTTTTAACTGGGGCAGAATCATGGCCCACACAGTTCAGCACCAATCTCCACCAAGGATGAACCATCCTACACATAAATGTCTACTTCCTATTGTAGAAATATAAAAGTAAAAGGGAGTATAGTCTGATCACCTGAGTTCTTTCTTTTCTAAAAGACTGCATCTGCACCCAAATTTAATTGGTTCTTCCAAGGTCCTATTTTTTATGAATAAGGTGGAAATTGGTTTCGTAGTTTTTGCAGAATCCTGCTCACAAATACACAAAAACACAAACAGACACGAGCAAGGCGACTCGTTCTATGCTACTGAAGGCTCTACAATGAAACAATACCTTTCTGATTTATAGCCACTGTTCAGTGCCACATCACAAAGTCGCTTTTTCATTTTCAAAAGGAAAACTTATATTTTGCCTAACTCACCGTGCGTAAGCCGAAAAGCTCTTCTCCACATTTGAGCTGTTGTTATTGTTACTCATTGCGCTTAATGCCACTTCCACTTCAGCAACATATTTCCTTTCCCCCCCGATGATTCATTAGTTTTATTTTTTTTTCAAGGCACTTTCCTTCCTTGTCAGAACATTAATCAAGCTTGATTATCCAGCCTAATTTCAAAATTGCACCTCTTTTCCCTCTTCTTAGAGGAGCTGTTCACTCCATGAATCGGTCTGCATTAATAATTTCCCTTTGACAGATGTTAGCAGCGAGGAAAAAAAAGCCTGAAGAAAAAAAAAAAGCGAGTTTGTCTTTGAAGAGAACACAGAAATTAGCGGTAAAGGGGGATCTGAGAGCCGAAGGCAGCCTGGGACTTGTCAGGGGCGTCGTCACGTTGCAAAACAATTAAATCTACTTTAAACGCGTCGCTTTGAATTCATCCTGAACCCAGGTAGAACTTTTGGAGGTCCATTAAATGCAATGACCTCAAACGCACTGGGTATCGACTGGTGCGCGTCCACGGCGTGCACCAGGTGTCCTTCACTCGGCCTTTCAAAGGATAAACGCTCCAAATATATCTGTCCTGGAACTCGGAATTTCCAAGACCTCTCTCCATTAAGTGTGAGTGATAACAGGGCCCCAGCTGTGCTCTCTGCCACCACCGCTGCTCCAAAGACGGAGCGAGGAGGAGGAGGAGGAGGAGGAGGAGGAGGAGGAGAGAGAGCGTGGCTGAACTGATTCTCCCCCCCCACCCCAGCGGTCTTGACCCAGTTAAGACGGTTCTGTGACTGATAACCGATGCAGAGGCCGTCAGACAAGCTTTACTGAGACAATAAATGAGCCGGGACTCTGGTTTCACTGCGAGGGACATTAGTTATGTATTTAGAGTAGTGCTCGGCTGAGCTGCGGATCCATCCTCCACCTCCGTCCCCTCCTGCCCTTCTCGCTCCTCTATTCCTTTCCCCCCCCTTTTATTTTCTGCCTGATGTCATTTCCTCCCAAGCCGGCGTGGCGGCTGAATCAGGAAGCAATCTAATTCTCGCTCCTAGACAATTCCTCCGCCCCCGCAACTCGCCCTCACTCCTCGCCAGAAAAGTGCTGAGTTACAGATCAGAATCTGGCCAATCTGCCTCTACTCTTGATTCTATCTTTTCTTCTTTCCCTTTTTTTTTTACCTCTCTTCTATATCAAGCTGCCAAGATAAGATTAATTCCACAATCCTTCCAAGTCCAATATTTAATGCATTTTCAACTCACATGGCCTCAGTGGAAAGTGACATAATTGCAGTAATGGAAATACATAAGTACCGTACTTACTTATGACTGTGACGCATTTGCACTTTACATTTCCGGCTTCGTACGATATTTCAGAGGGAAAACATTTATTTATTATAATTTTTTTCCCAGTAAATGTATCTGACGGTTAGAATTTCTTGTTTCTTTTCTCATTGAGAATAAGTCAATGTAATACATTCATGAAATACAGTGCGTTGTTAAACATTTCACCATTTGTTCCCTACATTTTTTAGTTCTGACCCTTCAAAAAACACACAATCTCCAGCTTGTATTCACACTTTACATTTGTGCATTCAAACCACGGAAGCTCCAATTGCTCACGTGAGGGTATCATATAAAAACACACATTTACTATTGCAGATTTCATTTAGATTCGTTTAAAATGTACACTAACTCCGAAAGTAACCTTGACTTCTTTTCTCCACAACTGACACAGTGCCTTTTAGCAATGCTAAATAGCACAGAGCATCACAGACGTCTCTGTGTGTGTGTTTCTGTGTTTACAGACGGAAAACCATTCCTGTGCAAACTGGTCTATGAAGTAATCCCCTTTGCAAAAGCCCATTGATGGTAATGAACAGTGTTATCGAGACAGGAGAATAGGCCGATGATTACAAGGCTCCTGCATTATTTCCCATCCGCAGACATCACAAAAAACACAAGTGACTATAATTAGACACACTTGGCACACAGTAATGTCGTCTTATAATTATATTTCACAATGAAATTAGGTCAAAAAAATCTCCGTCTTGTTTCAGCTGCTTGTGTGTGTGTGTGTGTGTGTGTGTGCGTGTGTGTGCGTTGCATGTGTTTGTGGGTGCTGTGTGTTCTAAGCGGGTTTGAGGCTGGTGGGGTTTTTAAACTTGACATTTCCCGAAGGACCAGCGAGGATCAATAGCAAAGGTCGGGGAAACAGTAACCACCAGCTTGTTGTGGCGCTCGGAAACAGGAAGTGTGTCCGTGGCTGCGGAGGGGTCGATCGTCTGACCCCTTCGCTGCTCAGTCTCCACGATTGTCGATCGAGGACGTCATGATGTTTGGCCGCCATAGACTGATACTGAGAAATCCTTCATATTCATGTAAATGTAAACTGGAGAACGAGGAAAAGTGGATCTTTTGTTGACTTAATTCAAGTGTTTTTCTTTTTATCCGAGCACGAGTGGCGTTCCTATCAGAAAGGCCTGAATGGTTTCAGATGGAGCAGAGCAGAACATACAAGCTCTTGATTTAACAAGGGGGGGGGGGGTTTGCACATGCTGTGGTTCTGTGGGCGTTCCGCGGCCCCGAGTGCTGTCAGTTAGCGGGCGAGTGGCGGTGGCAAACCTTGGGAGACCCGACCATTATGAGGTCCATCATGCGCACTGTTGGGGCATTGTGCGCGCCGGATTGTAAACAACAAATCGATAGCTCATTTTGTCATTTGGTTTGGAAGGAAACCAGTTTTTTGGAGGGAGAGATCCACTTTTCCAATCCAAATGAACCGATCAATCTCTGCCCTCTCCCGGGGCCTCCTCGCCGGCGAGTTGGGGGGGGGGGGCGCGAAGGAGCGGAAGAGGCGCTGCCGTCTCCCTCCTCTCGCTCATTTTTCTTTTCTTTTCTTCTTTTCCCTGCGTCTTCTCTGCTTTATTCGCTCATCTCTTTCCCGCTCTCGCTAATACCTGCTCTGCCTCTAAAACATCCTCCTGTCCGTTCCCCCTCTCCGGGTTTGTCTCTGTCTCCCGTATTCCTATAACAGCGGCGGTGGCTTCTGTGGCGCACAGTGATCCCGAGAAGAGGAGGAGAAATAGGAGGAGGAGGAGGAGGAGGAGGAGGAGGAGAGGAGAATAGGCTCTACTGTTTCGCACTGATGGTATTTTGTGTTTAAGTGGGGAGCAGAATGTTCCTGCCAGAGTACTGCTGAGGCTGAACGGGACTGGCAGGTGGATTATACCTTGTGCCGGCTTTGTCCCTGGACAAATTTAAAGGCAGCCCAACATCCAGGCACCATGGGAGCATGTGGGTACGAGGGAAGCTCACCAGCTCTTTCTCCTCCCTCTTTATTCTTCGTGAGGCCCTGCAAGTTTCACCACAGGCCCTGCTGCCGTGGTTGTCCTTCCTCTCTCATCCTCTTTCCTCGTTACTCCTCGCACCCCCCACACGTTCAACACACAAACAGCTAAACATTCCACCAATTGCTCCGTACAAAAACATTAAACTCCGCTCAGCTTGTAAAACTAAACAAGCGTCTGCTCGGCTGTGGACAAGAGAGTGTGGGGGGGGGGGGGGGGCGAGATCAAGTAGCGCTGGATGAACGCGAAAGCGACGAGCGGAGATGAGCCGAAACACTTCCTGTGCTCTTCAGACTCGACGAGTGCTGCGCGTCGATTGTTGAACGAGCGCAGACACTCAGAAATCCAGGAACTCGGAATAATCACTAGTGAGATGAAACCTTTTTTTTTTTTTTTTTATATATTCTAAGTGCTTCTGTAAATCTTAAATTTGGGAATATTTTAGAATATTTAACAAAAGAGCTTTTCTGTTAAAGCTTTATCACCTCTGTTTTCTTCAAACCCTCAAAGCCCCTTGCTGGTCTTCTATATGGTTGATATTTTCTCTTCAATAGCCATTAAATGTGTTTAAGCTCTGGAATTACCTCCAGCCTTTACAGTGGGAGCCCCCACACATCCCCACCTGGGATTCAAACTGCCAATATCGGCCTCACTATTTACTGTTGCAATTATTAATGATCGATCTCTTTATTAAAACAAGTGCTGCACTGTAAACAGATCTACCAGTTGCTTTCGGTGTTGTATTCCAAACAAAGCACCTGTTCACAACTGGGACTGAACTCTGGAGGATAACAACTTTGATAAACCTGTTAATGCTGCGACACTGATTTGGCTCAGTCACTGAATACAACAGTGTTTCAGCTTTTTAACAAAGAATCAAAAAAACAGTTGAGAGACGTTCCCTGGCAGAGGTTCACAGCGAGCCTTGCCCTTTTAACCAATCGGAGAAGGCCAAAGTCAGACGTGGGAGCACACAGCTTGTCAGTCAATGTGTGACTGTGCTGTATCAGGACGGGCTGTACCCATTCTCATTCAGCTGCAGGGGGGGGCTTGTTTGCATTCATTTAGATCAGTCACAATCGTCTTCTAAGGTGGCACCGAGCCAAGGATGCAGCATCGGCGCCCCTGCAAAGAAGCGTCGGGGGGGGGGGGGGGAGCAACCGCCCGCGGGGAGGTGAGCAACGGTGATGCTCGGCAATAGGAATCACAACCCGTTATTTTTCCGGGTAGGGTTCTATCTCCGAGGTTGTTTTTCTTCTTGTAACAAACAGGATTTGAAAAGGTTACAGCAGAACAGGGGGAGAATTCTACCTGAAATTAGTGCTTACGTTGGTGCATCCGCTGAGTCAGCGCGTAGCCCCAGGAAGGCGTCTATTCGACTGACTCACGGGTCAAACCTCCAGCTTGAGCCGAGACAGCGAACACAAGGCTGTAGGTGTGAGGTACGCAGTGGTCCGCGGTTTGACTCTCATGAAAGCAGCAGCTGGATTTACCCGGAAGAAGCATATTACAGCTCTAACAGTCCCAGATAGATATTCAGCCCCGTAAGCAACCAAATGTCCGCCGTGAATTACAAACTATCCGACTTCAGAAATCCTGACTGCCTGCTCTGCGTGTTGATTAATGTGACCTCTGTTTCTGAAATATGCAAACTCTCATTCAAAATGTAAATTGCAGGAGAGCAAATAAAGTTGGTTTACACACTGTAGATTCATTTCCGATAATGAGCCACTCAGGGAGAATCACCTAAACAAAGAGGCTTTCAGAGTCTGTATGGAAATCGTACAACTCACCGACACACACACACAGATGAAGAGATGGAATACATCACTTATTACCGACCTATGTTATTTAATATTGTCAAACTTTAACATTATGATTATGAACTGCATTTTAAGCACATATTGAAATTGCACTGTTTGTTAGTTTAATTATAGTACAATCACAATTTATCCGGTGTTCCACTTAAATGATTGAGTTAAAGATAAAGGGTCTGGTATTCAAAATTATGACTATTATTGCTATTTGCACTAATTAATAGTCACATAACTGGGTTACTGCTGCTCTTCTACTTCTACTCTGTCTTTAATCAGCCACAGAGGTTGATTCAATGTGAAGCGTGAGATAAATGATTCAAATAAACTTTTTATATAAAAGTCGGATATTTAAGGAGTTTTTAGTTTAATTTTTTTTCTTTCTTACAGGAAATTTTGTAGAACCAGATCTGCTGTTTATTAAACTTGTAGTTCTAAGGGTGAAACTGGTGTTTCTGTTTGCAATATTTCCTAAAGTCCTTTAAAAAGGATAGTATTTTTAAAAACACAATTCAGAAACATGACCTCTAAATTCAAATGTATTGTAAAAGTTCATGAGCAACATTTCCCCTTCTGCTTCTCTTCTTTATCACACATTACACACACACACAACCATACGTACACACTAAACTACACACACATAATGTAATGATATCTTTCCAATAAGTCAGTTCCCAACGGATTGCAGAGGTTTTTGCAAAAAAAAAAAGAAGAATAAAAAGAAAGATGATTCAAACGTTTGATTAAATACATGACAAGTCCGCACCAAAGAAGAATTTATCACTTCCTTACCTATGTGTGCGTGTGTGTGTGCGTGTTCTGGGTTTTATGCAAAGCAACTGCTGCAAGGGATATATAGTGACGAAAACAATTTCTCCTCTCTCACTTGCCCTTGCTCTCTAGCACACACACAAACACACACACACACACACAGACGTAGTAAAATGTCTTCTCCATCCCTCTCCGTCTTTATCCGTAGGTATAAGTCCAGCCTCTGGTGGCCTGCTCCCTGTGGGCTCGGTGTAACTCCCCATATTGACTTTTCCTGTCTCAGGAGATGATCTTTTCTCCCACAGGAATATCACTTTTCTATGCACATGCACATACCACATAAAACACACACACACACAAACTCATATGTGCACTAAGGGCGCAGTAAACTCCTTGTACATTCACGACCCTACCAGCTCCCAGTGTGCAGTAAAATTCCCAGTGTTTGTACGTCATGACAATAAAACATAAAACAGGGAAAATGTCATTAAAGGGAAATGTGTGTTTGTGCACTGAATGCTGGGAAGTGTTGTCCAGTACCTCTACTCTGAGACGCCCTTCAGTGACCTCTAACAGTTTTTACTTCAGCAGTGGAAAGTCAATGGTACAATGTAGTTTAAATTACACAATTACAGCCGAAAACGTGATGTATCAATACTTTTTTAAGGTAAGTGTGTTTTTACTGCCCACAGTAATCCACTGCACTGCTCTGTATATATGTTTTCTACTTTTATATTTATACAGTATATAAGTGTCCAAACTTAACTAACAATGGAATTAGTCAATAACAATATATTACTGAGGAAAACACAATGTATAACTAACGCAATTAGATTATTTCAGGAAACAAAAGAACAGGAGTGGGTATTGTGTGTAACTGTGTTGTGTAGATGAACACAGCTTCTCCTCTCCTCTTCAGGGACACGTGCACATAAAGAGCAAACATTCTGTTGTCATGCAGATTAGCTCGTTAATATCAATGCAGGTAATTAGAGTCGATGATGAGGGGGCGGGGCCACTGTGCACCCTCATTAGCTCCATCCTGCACAGTTGATAAAAGCAGACGTGTTTACCGTTGCACACTGTTTGTGTGAAACTTATATCCTGCTTTGAATTAAACAATTATTACAAAATTGATTAGCAGCAGTTTCATTTGAATTTTGATATAAAAATGACAAAAAGCTACAACGTTAGCCATAACATGCAAAATCCTATGATAATTCCAAATTACTCGAAATGAGTGCAGAATATTTCAGAGTATCGTATTTTTGAACTTCATTAACAATCGTGGTTATTCTGTGCTATTTCAAATTGCTAAATCAAATTGTATTTGAATTCTGCTTTAAGGAACAGAGTCACAGGAAAATCCAGCAGGGTCAGCAGGCGATGGTTTGTGTGTGCACGTCTCATTCTCTGTGTTTGACTTATAGCGGTGGAGTGGGAGGCCATTTTGGGGATGCCAGCCTTATTGATCCATCCCCTAATTGCACAGCTCTCAGTTAACACTTTGTCTGGGAGCTGTTGAAGTTGAAAACTGATTTGCAGAGCAAGACTCACTTTCCCACCAATTAACACACGGAGGACCTATTGAGACTGCATCCCTCCAACTGCCCCCCCCCCCCCGCCTTTATCGGAGCCTATTGGAATGCTGCTGCTGTTGCTCTTCAGTCATGTGAGGCAAAGCCACAGAAAAGCATTTTTTTCCACGAGCAGAAAGTGAATTGTCACCTAGCAGGAACAAAACATCTCGTTGCCTTGTTCTCAATGTGCCTTGGAATTCATATCCTGCAATGATTGGTCACCTTAACCCTTAGTTTTTGTGGCTCAAATCAATAAATCATTACCAACTAGAATAATTACAAAGCACGCTTCCATCCAAGAAAACTGGCAGCCTGTCTTTATGCTGTTTTTTTTTTGTTTTTTTACATTTAGTGACAGGAGCTGAAGTTTCAAAGGGAATCTTATCACTTTGTGGCAATTACGGTTTTCAGTCGTGGCCTCGAGGACTCGGAGCGCTGCTGGTTGTCTGGCGTGTGATGGCTAATTGCATTCACCTGACATCCCAGGTGTAAAAACAATCCCTGATAGAAGGGCTAGAATTAAAAGCAGCAGGACTCGGCTGTGTCCTGGGGCCCGCCATTTTTGGATGACTGCTCTGCTCTCCTGCAGAATTTTTTTTTTTTCTAACACCCACAATGGATTTCAAAAATCATATTTCAGAATGGCTTCAATTAAAGAAAAAAAGATGACATATCAGTTCTCTTGGGTGAATTGAATTTTAAAACATATGCATTGCATTGGCCTTAGAGAACTAAGGACACAAAACTCTGGTCTTTGTCCATAAATTAAACTGAAACAGGCTATGACAAATCCACAGACATAGAATTCGGCTTGCAATATGAACAAACAAAAATATTTTCTCAACAGTGATAGGTCCAATCTAAGTATTTCACAAAAAACACATTTTTGTGCACAACACATTTCAACAGTTGTGGTCTTTCAAAGTGCTATATCCACACTAAGTGTTCGTACAGAGTGTTGTTCCCCTCGGGACCAAACCTCTGGCCTCAGTTTAGACTCAAACTGCGGAGAGCAAGGTCTGCTTTGCCTGCGGTGCGTACATGCAACACACAATCACCCGATGTGAGGCTTTACCTCCTTCTCCTCCATCCCTCAATCGCGACTTGCCCTGTGCACCGTCAAATCACTCTTGCCCGGTCCCATTAACTCACATTTATCCATTTTTCAGGGAAGGGTGAAAAAGTGGCAGCTGTAGCAGTTTTATGTGAGCGGTGAAGAAATGCTGCCAAAGTTTGTCTCCTCAATCTGAAACCTTGATATGATCAAAACTTCCAGAGTATACTTGCACAGGCAATGGTTTATCCATCATGGTCGCCTCCTCTATGTATGAGGGTTGTCTACAATTATATTTCCAGGACTTTGGTGCGTTGACCCATGTAAGTGACATACGGGACGATTGCAGCTACAGCGGATTCCAACACAGGACCTGAAATGGTAAATTTTGTGCATCACAAAAGGGCTAAATGTGCATTTAAGATTCAGACTTTTGCTCTGACTCGGTGGTGCAATGGTTTGCCTCATGGTAAGAAGGTTCTTATCCCAGTTCGGCCTGGGGCCTTTCTTTGCATATGCTCCATGTGTATATGTGGGTTTTCTCTGAGTACTCTGGCTTCCTCCCACAGTCCAAAGACATGCAGATCAGGGTTAGGTTAATTGGGGACTCTAAATTGTCCATTGGTGAATGGTTGTTTGTTTGTCTGTGTATGTTGGTCGTGCAAAACGCTGGCGACCTGTCAAGGGCGTACCCCACTTGTCAAACAAAGTCAGCTGGGATTGGCTCCAGCGACTCAGACAATGGATAAATAGTTAGACGCTTCGACTGCGAGCAGACGGATTAACGTTTTTTTAAATGCTTGAAAATGCAAATAGACGTTAAAACCTGACAGAAATATTCTCTCACTGCTGCAGAAATCTGGGTATAATCTTTTACAATAAAAGAAAGAAAGTAGAGAGTCAAGATCCTTGAATTGTTTCTTGAGGAAACTATAAAAAACTTCAACTTTGGGAGATATTTATAAAATCTCACAAAGTTGAAGAAATTGATACAAATTCCTGGATCCACTCCCGGATCTAAACCAAAATATAAATCCTCCGACCCATATCACATCCTTCCACATCTTCTTCATAGTAATAGTCTTGTCTCCACTACCTGTCATGGTCCAGTCTGTTTGCTCTGCAGTTGGCACGTGTTGGGCTCAGCTCCATGTTTGCATGCTATTCAAACCAACAGCAAGATGGACAACGGAGTGGAGTTTATGGAATTAATGGAATTAATCAAACGCATGCAGATGGACATGGGGAATCCTGTGGATTACTGCGTGGATTAGTAGTGCCTAAAGGGGACCGTCAAGCCAGCCTCCATATGCCAGCACGCTAACCTGTGGCGCAAAGTTGGGTTGTAAATACTATTCTACAAGGGGCGGAGAACGGTAATTACACAAGCGCAGCAAATTGTGTTATCGCAACAGCCCCAAAGGTACAAGCTGCGAGAGCCACAGGACAACATGCAGTCAGTCAACATGGTCGTCTTTTTCCATTATTTTGAGTTTCAAAGGAGCGTGTGCACAGAGCAGTGGGCACGGTTGATCGGAGAGGTTTGTCTGTATGGTGTGTTCATGGCCAAGTCAGCCACACGAGTAAACACAAAGGTACACACACACACACACCAAAACGAGCAGACAGGTCACACCGGGCACAGACATCTTATGTAACGGAGATTTCAAAATCTAGAAGTCGCCCTGACACCTACACGAAGCAAATCCCTCTGCTTTCCACCTCACCTCTCGGGGCGGATTATGAATACAGAGGGACGCTGTAGCTTACCTAATCAGATGGAGTGAGTCGGAGAGTGAAAAGCAACGGAAAAGGGAAAGAGAGAGAGAGCGGGAGAGTGTCTGTGTGATAGCAGAAAAAAGCCTCAGAGAGAGAGAGAGGGAGGGAGAGGGAACACACCAC
This sequence comes from Platichthys flesus, assembly GCF_949316205.1. Lineage (NCBI taxonomy): Eukaryota > Metazoa > Chordata > Actinopteri > Pleuronectiformes > Pleuronectidae > Platichthys > Platichthys flesus. Next base: position 7,293,661 of record NC_084967.1, on the reverse strand, counting down.
ATTAGTCCACATATGATTTATTCCCCCCTCTAGGTGAAGGAGACACTATTTGTATTCATTTGCCTTTATTTTTATCCCAGATTCATCTTGCCTTCACATGCCTGTCACCACCATACTAATATTATTTTGGCCATGTGATGTCCCCTAACTGGCTCTTATAAAATTGCCCCCGCGCGACAGCAGAGGATGATGCACGGCGAGCGGGGGGGGGGGCTCTATTTCACTTCATCTGATTTTATTCTATTTTTTCCTCACAGGCAGATTAAAAGGTTCCCCTGGACAGGATGGTGTGAAGGGTGGGGATAATGATGTCTGTCCTCCTTCTGAGGGACACACTCTCTCTCTCTCTCACACACACACACACACACACACACACAGTTTTTTGTCGTTGCGCACTTAACAGAAGGCCTGGCTTTTTTTTTTTCTTATTTTATTACTGGCAAGGTGAGCCAGTTGTGCTCCAACCCAAGGACAAAGACAACTGTGACCACAGTCCTGCTCGCGGGGCTTTGCAGAACAATTAGATGAGAGCGGAGGGTGACTGCAGTTGTGTTTAAGGACAGCCCATACACACGCGCACACATGCAGACAAACACAGCACAAATAAGGACACAGTAGCGTGTGTCGCCAGCACAGAATGAGAGACACGGTGCAGAAACCTGTGTTACAGAAATAGTTAAGCAGTTTGGGAAATGTGTTTATTTACCTAATTCTATCTTAGAAAACAGATAGGATTACTTTGTCCCAACGCAACACAAGCTGTGTCTCAAATCTGAGGCTGCATTTGAAGACTGATTACGTCAGAGCAATGCAGCTAGACTGTCCCGCTTCAAAGGCTCCCCCTTATTTATTATCACTATATTCTAATGTCTTATTCTTCTAATATCAAGACACCAACACAAAGACAGAGTCAGACAACCAGCAGAGACTCAAAGGAGCTGCTGGTCCTGAGCAAGGAATAGTTTCTATCTTAGAATAAAATCAAATGGAAATCATGGTCATCCTTTGGTTTCATTCTGAGAATTGAACAAACAAGATGAAGAATCAGGTTTCAAGTTGCCAGTAGGGACGTGTTTTAGGCTTTTGACACAGCTACGCTATCTCGGTGATTATCTGGATGTGAGCACCAGCACTGATTAACAAACACAATGGAGTCTTTTTTCAGTCTGTGCCTCCAGTTCATACAACTGCTAAATTCACTCCGAGTGAGCAAATAGCTTGGTACCAAATCTGCATCAGATATACATCCTGTATTCATGCATTCACTATTCAAGTGAGGTATCGAGGAATTTCTGGCAAAAAATAAATACGTTCTACACATTCTAAGAGTTCAATAACTCAAATATATACATTTAATTGTGATGTAATGCCGAAAACGTTCAGATCAACAACTAAGCATGATTTTTTAAGAACCATTCCCTCTCCTGGTTCCATTCTCTCTCCATCATTCCCCTGGCGCCTCCGCCCACGGTCCCCACGTTCATCTGTTGCATCCACCCAGCCAAGTTCACCCAGCTGCACTGCAATTACAGGTGGGGCCTGGAACAGCGCACGACCGCGAGACGCATACATTATTAAATGAAGCCGTGTTCCGATGAAATTGCTAAGCCAGCCAATAAAGGTAAATTACCAAAGACAAAACGCGGCGGCGGCGGCGGGGGAAGAGAGACGGCCCTGCCCGAGATTGCATCGCGTTAATGAACAACATCATTTCTGAAAATGGAGAGGAAACACGGAGTTGCACCTATCAGCGCAAGACAGAGCGAGGGGTAGAGGAGAGAGAGAGAGAGAGAGAGAGAGATGGAACACAACATCGACTACCTAATTATGCATTTTATCATTGCAGTCACAATAGAGTGCCTCCCTTCTTTAGTTGCCCTGTGTGCTCGTGCAGCTGTTCCTCCGCCGCCTTAATGAGGAAGATCATCACAGCCGTGGTACACTTAGATCCACCGTGCACCAAATTACTCGCTAGCGCGGCGGCAGACGCACGCCACTTCCCGATGGCGCGAGGGCCACGTACTCGCTGTCCGCCCGATTTCAAGAGACGGGAAAATCAACGTGTTGTAGCCTCGCCTACGTCCGCCATTAAAACGTGCCGGGAAAATTGCCGGCATGAGCTCAACAGCTCGGAAGGCGGCAGGGTATTTGGTTTCACTGTGCTGCTGGGTTGCTTTGTGTTTTGATGCTGGAGTAGGGGCTAAAAGATGTGGTCAAAAATCATATCACGCTATTTACAACACGAGTCAATATTAACAGTTCTAATGATAAATGTCAAATCATTGTTTCAAAGTGAACGTTTAGGTTTTAAACTTTAAACTTTATGGTCAGAGAATGACAAACACTTGATGAACAGCAAAACATTTTAAAACTCTGAGGTCAATTAATGATGGGCTATACTTCCTCACTGCTCTCACACAATGTATTAAGGATTGTACTAACACATATTTGACTTTTGATACATTATTGATTCAAATGATGTTGCATAAATTATGAATGTTGTTTTATTGCTCAGCCGTACATAGCAAAAGCGAAAAATGTTGCAGATCTCCACCTCGGTTCCCTCTTCACATCCACTCATCCTTTCATTATCCCTAAACCTATCCATCAGCCATCCATTCCTCCCTCTATCTCCTCAACTTTCAATCCATACATGTATCCATCCCTTCCTTCTGCATCCATCCGCCCATCCCTTCATCCAGCCATAGCCCTAACACTATCCATCCCTCCATCCGTCCCTTCCTTCCTTCCTTTATTCCTTCTTCAATCATTCATTCCTCCCTTCATCATCTATCCATCCACCCATCTCTCCCTCTTTCCATCTATACATCTATTCACCCATCTAGTCCCTCCCTCCATCCATCCAACAAAAAACTGGGGCACTGACCATTCCCTTGGGCTCTTACCAAAAGAGGGAGAGAAGTTTAATCACAAGGAAGCGATGAAAGGAAGATAAGTGGGTGCCGGGCAGTGGAGGAGATGTACACTGCAGGGCCCTGACACCCATCATATGGAATCAGCACCTTGTGAGTAATGGGGGTTAAAAAGGAAAGCGCCTCCTCTCCCAGTGCCAGAAGGACTCGTGTGTGTTGGGTCGCAGCGGAGAGAGGGAGAGAGTGAGTGAGTGAGTGAGTGAGTAGTGAGCGAGCGCACTCTTTCTACTCTTCTCTGCCTCCCCCGCTCCCCCTCCGATGACAGCCGCAACCAAATGGCACGGGCACTCCAGAGATGATTGGCCCACCTCATCCGAGCGTCCATCAAGCAGCGGCAACGAAAAGCCTGCTTCGCCCCCCCCCCGACAGGTTTCGCCAAGTTCACCGCACAGGCTGACATTTAGACAAATACGGGGAATCACTGCCGAACAAGCAGTTGTTTTACATATCCCGTCTTGGTGTTTGTCGGGGGGGTGGGGGGGGGGGTGCTGCTGCTGAGGGATTGTGGATTTTTCGAGGACGTCTCAAACACACGATTTCCTTTTTTTTCCTCGAGGAGGTGATTTCAAGGACATGATCAGAAAAATGCAGCGTACTGGATTACCACAATATTTTAGACACGTGAGAGTATGAAAACACATCATACACATCAATTGGAAAAAAGGTGTATTGTTTTTGTATATCTTTCATGTTTGTGCTGTAAATTAACCATTCATTTAAGAGATTGGTTATGACGATGATGACGATTATTACTAGTAGTGTTCGTGGTAGTGGGGGTAGTAGCTATAGTACTACTACATACAAAATATTTTAACTCAGCAATACCTTACTTTACGTTAAAATAAGTTTTTTACAGAAAAAAAAACACTTTGACCACTCAATGTGCTGCAGCTTCATTCAGACCTGTCACTTGTCACAGGGAAAAACAACAAGTCACATTTAAATGGCAGTGAGCATAATTAATGAAGGGCCACAGATTGGACTGAATATTTACAGACACTTAATAATCCGGTAAACAGGCTCGTCAGCCAACACGTATCACTGCTGTATGTGTTAAGTGATTCTGCATGTTAATTGTTTTCACTGTTATATTGCAGTATTAAACCACTGTGAATGATTGGATTTCTTATGCTGTTGAAGTAATATGCTCCGCCCCCCCCCCCGATATAATGGGATGTGTGTTTGTTGTCGGTTGATGTCACACAATAGAGATACATACTGTACAGCGCGCAGTGTCAAGACGTAACTGAAGAAGATGTGTATTAAGAGCAGAGGCTGTTGGTTAATTAGGCCTCAAAAGCCGGGAAAAGAAGAAAATGAAGAAATATGAAACATGTGTCTAGTTATATTTTGCTATCTTTTTGTCGTTATCATGAACACCCGGATATTGAGAGTGATAACTATTCAAATTGGTTTTAGGCATAGTCATGAATGACATAGTGAATGAGTAGTAAAAACACCATTCATCAGTAAAGTTTTTACAAATCAATATAATGCATTTTAAAGCTGTATTTCTCTATATATATGAAAGTCAATACTTGTTACTAATGTTAAACCAAATTCAATGTTTATAATTTCATCCTTTTTTTGCTGTTTAGCTTCATTTTTATTCATAAATCCTTCGCTGGACAAACATAAGATGTACTATGTCATTAAGTTATTTTTGTACTCATGAATGTATTTTCATTTTTTTATTTCTATATGTCATTATACCATTCAAAGTCAATACTTGTTATAAATATTCATTTATGTACATTCCCTTCTCCAGCTGGTTATGTTTATTTTTTATTCATAAATCCATTGCTGTTAGAAAACTATGATGTACTATGTCGTTAGCAACAAACAGCCACAGCGTCACATGGGATGAGTCACACCTAAAGAAACCCAGACTCATTTGAAAGTCGAAGAAAAAACACACGTCACAGTGTTCGGGTTAACAGACAAGACGCCCGGTCACCAGGGAGAAAAAGAGAAAGGACGTAACCAATCGCAGACGGACGCGGTGCCCTCGTCCTGCTGTGATTTGCTGCACCGGCCCCGAGGCAGTAATTAGCAGTGAGCAGTAATTATTCATTAATTGTTTGGAGCTTGTAGCCGCGGAAACAGACACGGCCCCTCGGATGTGCATTCCCCGGCGGGAGCAGGTTCTATCTTACAGCAAGACCAGTGAGGTGGAGAGAGGGGGGGGGGGGGGGGGGGGGCCGTCGTCCGTGCAAAGGCTCATGGGAAACGTAAAGGACGGGCGTCCACATCCACCAGCCAGGGTGTGGAGAAAAACAAAGCTGTAAAAACACTTGAGAAAATAAGGAAAAAGGGGGAAGAAGCTGCTGTGTTTATGATTTAATTCAACTGCGTGCTTTTATGTGTAAGTGCATACTGTATACGTAATGTCTCAATCTATATGAGCACTTACACCCCCCCCCCCCCACACACACACACACACCCCCGCACCCTGTGTCCACACTCCCGGAGGATGTGAAAGACGGGGAGTGAGTGACGGCTGGGCTGACACATACAGTATGAAGCTCTTGAAGATTTATAAGGGGGGGGCGAGGATGGTGGGGATGACTTGTGGAGCTTACACCAAGTGATTGGTGCGCCGGCCTCGCTAACAATCCCGCTCCGCCAAGAGCCCGTGCGATACTTCAACACGAGGGTCTGACGGCTCATTTGAAAGCCAGATGCGGCGCGTTGGAGTTATTCCGACGAGCGGGCGGCCCTCTTCTGGAACACTTAGCGCGGAGTCGATCTCCAGCTGAACGATTTGGCATTGAACCAGCACGGAATTACACAAATAAAAAGCTTTCTATTTAGGCCTCCTGAGCAAAAATGAACTTCCCGCGGCAGAGCGAGAAGGCTCACAACAGCCGGACACTTCAGTCGAGCGCAGGTAGCCTTTTCAACGTGTCTGCTTTTCATTGTGTCCGTATATGTGCTTATCGAGCACTTCTCCCGGGGAACTTTAGTGGCCTCATTCTCACCCGACCCCGGATTAATTATAATAAAACACAGGGAGCAAGTTGCACGACAATGGCCCATCAATAACCTCTGACGTTATCAACTTCTCAGAACCCTGGAACACCTGGGTCCACTTCATCACCTCCTGCCTGTGGATTTATGAACGCGCTGTGCAATGGACTCTGGGCAGCAGGCACTTGTGGATAATGCAGCTTCATTAAGGGAGAGCATCAGGGCTCGCCTGAATGCACTATGGCATCCGTATGAGCTATATGATCCGGGATATTAAATATTTACAGTCAATGTATGCATATGGGATTACTCCTGCACACACACACACACAATAACTAAGTCATCTCTGGCCACGTTAACATCCATCATTTGGGGAAAAAAGGAAATGGATGCTTTTTCCCCATACAACAATGTGACTCTTTAGCTGCAGTTAGAAAGATGACATAACCTTAGTCTGTGTTGATACTGTATATATGTGCAAAGGGAATTTCAAATTCAACGCAACCCCTGTGTCCGTGAAAATGGATTTTTCCTCATTGAGGAATCCAGCAGGGAGGAGGCCAAAAAGAGCAACATAATGCAAGGTTAATGGAAGGAAAACTTCCTGTAACTCTGCCACAGCCAGAGCATGACACTTTGCATTATTTTTATGCTAATGCACGCCGCTCGTCAGTTTCGTTTTCCCCTGCAGGGAAAATACAAGCATTCTTTGTGTTGTGATTCCTCTTGTCACAGTGCAGAGCAACAAACCCGCGCTCGGTTTCCCTGCGCGTGTAAACCCACAAAGAAACTGTTTTGATACCAGCCGCTTTTGGAGGGTGAGCACCGCATTAATATTTTCCAAAACTTCACAGTGCCCAAGAAAAGCAAAAAGAAAAAGAAAGGAGGGGGAGAGCGGATGAGAGAAAAGAGACAGAGGCTCCTCATTTGGGAGTTTGGGTTCTCGTTCCCTATCGCACCCTTTGAAAGCGATGGCTTGACAGTTGGAGCAAGCTGCCTCAACAGTGTTCAAGTTCTGACACACGACGACGGGGAAAGTTGCTCTTTCTAACTCACACTCGACATGTTTAGCTCTTGAATGGTGAAGGTAGACAAACGATTTACAATGTACACTAATGTCAAAATGAAATCCATGCTGCTTTCCACCAAAAACTGTCTGAAAATTGCGTAATCCTAAATTCTACCTTTTCAAAATAAAGTGTCCGCCACTGCAAATGGCCAGAAACCTGGTTCTTACTAAAGCAGCTGATGATTGTAAAAGTTAAACAAATTGAGGGTTTCAAACGATGCTCCTAAACTAACAACCTAGAAGAAACAGTTAAATCTTTATCACTGCCTGGAAGCTCGAGTGGACCTTTCTCCGTCTCACTGCCGCTCTGTGTTAGCAGAGCTAACTCACAGAGGGAATATAAAACAGACTTCTTCCTCCCAGAGCCTTTTTTTTTTTATTTTTAACCTGTACCATCACAATTGTCGTCGCTGTGTTCCATCATCAGCGCACAAACTATAACGTTCGAAATTCAGGAAGACTTTTGAATTCTGTTGTCTTCGTGATGTACTTGTGTTTCAGGTACATGGGCCAGACATGGCCATCGGACAGGCCGGGGGGGTTCTGGCACTGTGTAGTTCCTGGAGCTGTCCCCTGAAATTATGTGAATTTATTTTTTTGGATACACCTCTTTTTCTCCTGTTGTTTTCATTTCCTCTTCTACCAAATAGCAGCAGTCGTTTCCAAAAGAGGTAACTTGGCAAAAAGCATTTCCCCCCCAAAAAAACACAGGAAGCTCAGAAAAACACTGAGTTGCTAAACTGAAAAAAAACACAATGATTTCACAGCGAAGCCGTCATTCATGTGAATAACTGAGATTATAAGGAACGGGATCGTGCATTTGAAAGCAAGGAAGGCAATCACACCTCGGCTGAAAAATCCACCATTACCCAAACAATACTGAATTAGAAATTGGAGATTACTAGGATGGGGAAACAAAAGGTATTTTGTCACAATCATCAATGTGAATAAGAAAAAGATGGGATGTAAAATTGGACAGGGAGAGTGCAGCGTGATTTAGGTCTCACTCCAGTTCGGAGGCTGCATCTTCCAAACCAGTCCCCCCCCCCCGACGAGAAGCATCCCACCTCCGGCTGCGTCCCCCGTCCGCCTGCCCTCTCCTCCCCCGCTCGTTTGGATAAGGCCACAGCTCCCGGTCATCAGTGTTCGGTCTGCATGTGTGTGTGTGTGTGTGTGTGTGTGTGAAACAGAAGAATAGAGAGATGGAGCCGCATTACGGATTCACCACCGCACCAGCTTCCCCAGTCTCGCTCCCCCTGGACACTGGTGCGGTAGGGGCTAACTCGCTAACTGGCAACTGGAGCTGACATGACTTGTTTCCCCAGCAGACCACGGCCCCCTCCTTTCTTCCTTCCCTCCATGGACCCAATCAAACCAGTGGGCTGATGCCGTGTGATTGGAGGCTCTGGTATGGTTTAATCGCCCAGAGACTGACTCTGATGCTCACTGGTGTCTCCATCGCCGACTGATTCACTGAAACTATTCCTCATATGCAATCTACCCATGGGATGTGCAGTCCAGTGGGAGGGGAGTCATTTTTGGTCGATTGCAAAACAGCTTTATAGATATGAGAAAAAAATGTGACATTACAAATAAAAGTGCTCTGTTCAAAAGCGTAAAAGTACTGACGGTAAAAGTTGTAAAAGTAAAAGACATGTGCTTCCGTTGTGTAGTTTTACACATACTACAAGACTGTCATAACTGAGGCAGCGATTTCAAGACTAAAGAATCAACAGCCAAAGTTTCTAAAAACTCACATGATACATTATATATAGAAGAGAGTTTTGCTGTTGTAGCTGATAAGTAGTTGTCATATTTGCTCTCAATAGGATAATGTGAGTAGTTTCAACTAATTAGAAGTAGAATATACATTGATTTGATAGTGATGCAGTGTGTGAATAACTTTTACAGTAACGTACTTAATTGTTATTTCCCCACTCTTAGTCTCCTCTGTCTTTCCATCGGTTTTTACTTTTAAATGAATTGTTTGGAAAAACCTTGAAATCGTGCAGTTGTTGTATCTGTAGCTCGAAACAAAGAGAAGAAGGAGACGAGTTGCTGCAGAAGAATTAGGAAAAACTGAGCTGTTTTAGAAAATACTTCAATCTGCATTGTAAATGAAATAGGGTATATTGATCAGATAAGGACAATAACATTTTAAATAGACTGTAATTGATATTTTATTGATATATTTATGGGTCCTAGTAAATAACCTAGAGGCAATCATTCAGGTTATTGATTTGGTTTTACAGGACAAAACTTCCCAGTTTAATTCCCATAGCTCTCGTGGGATCTCAGGAGTTAATAAGGAGATTACGTGTACTGAACCTTGTATCATAATTTAAAAGCACTTCATTTATCTTACACTAAAGAGTCATGAGTAAATAATGTTACCAAATAAAGGTAAAGGAGTAAAAAGTACAGTTTACCTTTCAAATACATATTATATATATTTGATCTAAGTCAGTGTGCATTCCACCACCGTGGGTTCCTGCATCATTCTTCCCCTCTTCCACACACAAACAAGAATCCACACCGATTTCTCCAGCCATCAAAGTATCACCTGTGGGCCTCGGCCTCGGCAAACTGGTCACCTGCGGGGCTTTCATCAATACCAGCCTCCGGGCGGAAAAAAAGAAAAGACCAAACACAAACACATTCACCTCGGGCGGCGACAACCCCCGGCGAGCTGCCACCGCAACCACAGTCGCCCTCAGAAAGCTCCTCTAAGTCTCTGGAGCTCGGCCCAGCTCTGTCTGCGGCTCCCTCACTCCTCCCTGCTGCCGGGGCGAGGGGAGGCAACTCTCTCCTTCCCTCTAATCTCTCGCTCTCTCACCCTCCTAATAAGAATCAATACCGGCGCTCTTAAAAGTCATCAAGGCACAGAGGTAAAAAGGCTCGAGAGCATGAAATTGCAGATGGGAGAGGGTGTACTTATGCGATACTGGGCTGCGATACGGCCCTCAAATGGGTCGGGCCATCAAAGACATGAGAGCGAGAGAGAGTGAGAGAGACAGTGTGCATGTGAAAGAGAGAGAGATCGACAGAAGGGAGGAAAGGCAAAGAGCAGCAGTAGAGAGGAACAAATAAGTGATGGAGAAAATGAACGGGTCAGAGATCCTTTCACGCTGCCAGGGTGTCATCCTTTTAAAAATGTACTTTTCTCTCTTCCGAGCCAGTCTCTTCATGGACTCGCGCGTCAAACAGTGCGGCCGCGGCAGGCTTATCACGACGCCGGCTTATCTCCCGTTTTCAACCTCCTCAAAACAGCGAAATGCACAGAGAGACACCGGAAGTCGGGAAGACAAAGGGGCGGCCCGGCTGGATCAGCGGCGCCACGGCGGCCCGCTCGGTTTTCATTACCGCACGCCGCCCTGGAGGCCGGGTGAGAGCGTTGATGGAGCTATGGATTATCCTGCATGCACGGGATGACCGATGTGAACAGAGACTGAGGCATGAAGGACACGGGTTGTGTCAGCCAAGGCAAGAGGCATATTACAACAGAGAGCAGACCTCAAGGACTCAAGTAGATTAAAAGTGATTGAAAACCCATTTGTGGCGTTTGGGGTCTTTTATGTCACCTCTCTCTCTCTTTCTCACTGTCTCGCCCTCTCTCTCTGAATAAACAAGAACAACACATTGCATCTCATATTCAGATTTGCATTGCAATAATATCAAGCTGTGGGATTTTGTAATATAAACTGCAATAAAAGGAGTGTGTGTGTGTGTGTGTGTGTGTGTGTGTGACAATATGGAAACGAAACAGTAAATTACAATATGACATCGAAAATATGCACACACAGATATGCATTTGTTCGTGTGCATGTAATTGTGGATATATTAAACTCTCAAAATTAAAACAATCTCCACCCACACACACATGAGTTTTTTTTAAACACATACACACGCACACACACACACACACACATCCATTTAATTTCTTAAATGTTAATTTTGGCACTGAGAATGATTGCAGGCATGCAAACCCATCATGCTAGTTGCTTGCACTAAAACCTTTAGAGTATTTTAAATGAAAATGAAAATAGCATTCAATCTATTGTTTGGCAATAGACTCCTCAACCCCCTATAGGACCAAAATGTACAACTCTGACAACCTGTGAATGTAAGGAGCTCTTACGTCGTCCATCAGTATCCAACTTGCACTCACATATTTTAATACAATGTGTCAACCACTTTAAATTGCTTATGCATTTGAAATGTGCTCCACGCCCAAAAAAAGAGCCCTCCCTCGCCTTCAGCCCGTGACAGCATCACTTTTCATAGTTTCTGTTCCGCTGTATCACAATGTCCCCGATGACATATCAACAGTATGTGCATGAATCTAATTCTCAGGGATTCTTTTTTTTTCCTCTCAGTGGATGATTGTTAGCGGCAACCTTCTACGACTGCCATCCACCTGCGCAGGTCTGTAAAATCCAGCTGATAAGCCTGTAAGCTCTCTTCAGAAAAGCGAGGAGTATCCAGCCTGAACAAAATGGCACGGTGCTCCGCAAACCCCCCCGCGGTGACAAATGCCTCCTGATAATATCTGAATACTGTGGTTTTATGCAATATCTGGGCGATATATTCACCGGGAAGAGAGGCATGAGTGGGGACAGCAACCTGACTGGTGCGTCTACAAGATCAGATTTGTCTCTGCAGGATTTAGACAAGAGCACACAAGTCTCAGTGTGACGCAGTTTGGTTAAAGGAGGACAATGAATACTGAGAGTATCATGTCAACAAATGGTGTTAACCCTCTGTCCACTCACACATACCTGTAAAACCAGCCAGCTGTTCACTGACAACTCATGTGAACACGACCTCCCACTCCCACACAAAGCTAGAGGTCACATCAAGTGAGAGAGACTCGGTGACGGCCCCCTGTGAGGCGGTGGGCTCACGATGAAGAATTCCACACGACCATTCAGTCGCATCTGAACGTTCAGATTTCCGAACATCCTCAGAGCCTTCACATTGGTAGGATGGTGACATTGGAAACATTCCAAAGGCTCAAGAGAAAGAAACTCCTTCCCATTACATACAGTGGATGTAGGCAAAAATGTCATGGCAACACGTTATTCCCCACTGTCTCTCAGATAATAATGTTTTTTCAAAAGATTATTTTCCTTTAATGGTTTTACACCATCAAATACTTTTAAAGCCCATATCTGAGAAGTGATAAGCAACCAGACATTTAGCAAATGGAAAGGTTTCACAGGACTATGACAGTATTTAGATTGTTTACCGGAAAACTGATTTTTGTGAGGAAGTTGGCAACAAAAATACACTTAAAGTAAATTTGCATAGTAGCTACATTTCACTAATTTCCTCCTACTTAATACAAATTTAATTTCAGTTATTTAAAGTGTTATAATTAACTACTGAAAGTGTGCGGGGGCTGGCTTATTTATCCTATTTACATTTTACATTAGAGAAAACTAGATTAATTTCTAACTTTGCAAATGGTTTTCCAATGTATTGCCATTGAACTTGCCAAATAATGTCACTTTTCCATGAAATATAAGGCCATCTGTTAGTTGGGGACTTAAGCCATTTTAAAAAATGAAGTAAATTGGTTTGTATTTATGAACGTTTCAAAAAACTGCCCTGTGTGGCACTTTGCAGGGCCGTCCACCTAAAAACAGCCAAACCCTCACAGCCCTCAGAGTGATGACGTGATCTGGCGTTGGGCAATGGAACAATTCACTTAACTTTTCATCACATGCGTCAATAGCAACATGGTTCAATGTGAAATGCCTTCAGAAAAACATGCTCATGATGGAGTAAAGGCGCCATAAGCCAGGATGTCCCTTACCGTCCACGCAGGCGGGCCGGGCTCTTGTAGTTCCGGCGATCTGGCCCTTCTTACAGGCGCAGCGGGCCGTCTGCCTGGCGATGGTCCGCCGTGGTTGGCTGCTGTCCCTGTCCAGCGTCACGATCTCACATGTCCCGGCTGCCAGCTGGCCTGGAAATGACATTGCACCACAGGAACCGAGGTCAGCGAGATGAAATCATAAACAGGGCAAAATAAACTAGTCTGTCTCTTCTGTTACATTTGTAGTGCGTAAGCAGTGTGGTTCGTTTCTTTTTTCTTTTTTTAAATCCTTTGTAGGTCAGTTGGCAGAACACAGCAGTAAAATCTCCGTGTTGAAAGCCTTGTCTCCCTGCAGAGCCTGACACAAATGCATAGGGTGTTTGAGCATGTGATTATCCACAGCAAGACTTTCTATGAAAAGGAAAATGCATGTTCTCAGTGTAACAGTCCGATTTTGATATTTCAGGGATGATTATAATCGTACTAGAATGACACTCGATGGAGCAAATACCCTTAAATATAGTCCAGGTAAAATCCACTTAGGGTACTGAGTAAAATAAAGGTGTGTTTTACTCGTTATGAATTCAACTGATATTTTATAGAATATGTTTTTCTTTGTTCTCGAGAAAGTGAAATATTGTTGCTTCAATGCCCTGGATTTAAACCCTGAACATCTCCAGTGCAGCTGCTCAGGAGACGGGCCTGCAGGTGAGGAGGGACTCTTAAAGACAATGGTGACAGAATAACTTTACATTGCAGCTGCCTAAAGACTGCCCACAAGCTAATTCCTATTAAGGGGCCACATCCTATCAGCCCACCTCTTTGAAGGTAATGTACCCATTAGCCACGAATGAAACGCATGAATACTGATGAACTTTGTAATTGCTGCCAAGCCTACCCGTCTTACACACACACATCCTCCATGTATTCGATAGGGTGACCTTTTGCCCTGTAGCGGGGGCCCTTGCTGCTTGCAAATTAACCTTTGTCTCTGTGCGGGGGCCCTCGGGGGCCATCAATGAGAGGCTTATCAGGATCTAATTGTGATTGGCAAGAGGATGGAAGTTGTGATTAAATCTGGACTTGAGTCCCGGACACTCGGGTGGCTGGCTTAATGAACTGAGCAGCGAGGGGTCACACCTGGGGTAATGGGGATCTATCAGGACACATCCACACACTGGGACCTGTGGTGGCCGCGGCAATACTGGAGATAATGGAGAAAATGCTCATGTACAGTAATGTCGCTATTTTAATGCCACCTCTTTGTCTTCATACCTATAAATGGTTCTTTACATTGAAAGAATATTAATCTACCCTTGACCAATGACAGCACAATGTTTTTAATGTTTTACACAAGTTCAGGTCTTTCATGTCAAAATGCTTCCCTCTCTGCAACCTTATTAAAAACACCCATGTTTTAAATGATGCACAAAATATATTCACATATCTTAAACTTCCTGTGATGCTCCTATGTTTTGTCAGTGTTATTTGCTGTGTGACTCATTCTGCAGCTGGAAATTGTCAGTCAGTAAACAAGTAGACTTTGGCAACAATAACATTATTCTTCTTTATTCTACTGTCCCACCCACTGACTTATCGCGACACACACACACACACACACACGCACACACACACTTAAGTAAAAGATGCACGCATATCATTAGAACACCGACCACAAAACAGCTGGCCTGTGAAAACCATGCATATCTAAAATGTCAACTATTAATGAGCCAAGAAAATTAGCTCATTATCAATTTTCAGATTATCAAATTGGTTTTTAAATGGTTTATTAGGCTTTAGATGTAGGATACATTTTGTAATCCCAAAAAGAATCACGCAGTACGTCTTCAGTTTATCTACAAAAAAGGATTAATAGAATACGACATACATTTTTTCTTATAATAGTGCGTGGTGGTAAAAGTTGTTTGTGATTTATCTTCCCCTACTGTAATCTATTGCTTCACATAAACAATACACAGTTTGAGTGTATCAATAAACACAAATCTATTATGAAGATGTTTGCCACAAGATGACTTGAAGGTCAATGTGCGAACTGAAAGGCACATGAAGTAGTCCCTCTCTAGAGTCAGTGTTCGGTTTGCCCATTGAGGTTTACTCTAGAAACATGGCTGATTCTGTGGAGGAGGATTCACTCCCTATATAATGAAGGGATCATTCTAACGTAATGAGAAAACAATGATTCTTAGTTTCAGGTTATTACACCCTAATGAAAACATAATTGTGAATATCATATTTCAATTTCTGCTAATAGATCCAACTAAATCCAACTTGTCCTTCATCCCTGGAAGACTGTCCTCAAAACTGCATCCCAGTGAAATCCCCTCTGTGTATTTTGAGAGATCGAGACACAATCACCACCACTTTTCCTTTATTTCCACTTTCCTCTTTTCTCTCCTCCATGCCTTCCCACTTTACTACCTCCATCTCCTCTGTCTTCTGCAGGTGATGCCGGATAATGACTTGTCATGTAAGCCCCTGTGTGTGTGTGCGTGTGTGTGTTTACTTCCTGCGCCCTACCCCCCCGCCCACCCACCCACCCACCATCTCTGCAGATCTTCCACTCTTCGCGCCTGCCTCCTGCTTCCTCCCTTTGTCAGTTCCTTCTCCTTTGGAGCTCCTCCACCGCGTGAAGCTGAAACGACTGTTTGGATGTCTGCGGTAATCGCGCGGATGGTTGTGGCGCCGAGGTAGCATGTGTGAAGTCGACTAGCTCAAAGACGGTGCCTGATTTGACGTCGCGGTCCGCGAGTCGACGGTGCTCATTAATTGCCGGCATTTCATCAAACAGCCGCCTTGTTTTTACTGTCACAGCTGTAGCTGCTGGGAAAACAGAATTGTTTTCATGTTGTTTTCTTGCATCGTATATTGTCTTCTATACTGCAACACTGACTTCATGGAGGTGATAAAGAATCCTCTAATTTTAAACCTGGTGTATAAATACATCAGTTGGGCTCAGTTGCACAGGATTTACTGGCATAGTGTATATAGGTCAATATTAAGGATTGTATAGAAATATTGTGTTCCAATTCTTCTTATGTTAGAGCAGAGAGAATCCATGGTCATTAAGGACCAATTAGCTTATCATGGATTATATCTATGCTATTAATGACTATCTTCAAAGTGGTACGGACTGGTTGAGTAAATCCATATAGCCAGATTCAAGTTGAACAATATTTAAATGGGGTTTAATTTATATATACGTCCAGTTTTAATTTTAAGCCACAAACATATGATGTGGAGTTTGTGCTTGAGCAAAAATCCTGATTTTGGTCCAAGTCATGAATATTCCAAAACACTCAACGTCTTCATCCCTGTGCGGCTTAAGGATCGATGTGCTCGGAGCTAAATGCTAATTTGAGCATGCTAACATGTTTATAATATCAATGCTAAAATGCTGATGCTTCGGGGGCATAATGTTTACCATGTACAGCATCTTAATTAAGTGTGTTAGCATACTAATGTTAGCTGAGTAGCACGAAACAGAGTGCACAGCCAAGGCGTATAACATATATATTGAACGAGTCAATTTTGAAAGTGCAAGAAAATGTTGAGAGACTGTGAGAGTTATTCAAATGTATCCTGAGGGGAACACTAATATATAAGAACAAATGCTAATCCCATGCTAATGCTAATCCCTAAAATAATTTTAGAAGAAAAGTCAAAGGATCATCAAAGTAATCAACGTTCTCCCTCTACATACTAGGAATATTAGAAGTTTAGGGACTAATGTCCAGAAAACGTTGAGCTATTTCAATGGAGAAGTGAAAAAGGTGTCAGGCCATCCTCAGGGGACCATGAAGGTCTCCTGAAGATGGACCCGATGTCCCCGATTTCATTAGCATAACACAGAGGAATTCATCTGTCTTGTCTTTATATTCACCAGCCGGGAATTTTGTGAATAGACATAGAAAGAGCACAGTACATTTAGATAACTACCTATGTCTAATTTTTGATGTACTATAAATTATATGAGACGATGTAGACATCAGTCTGTAGAGAATCGCAAAAGAGAATTCGGTTTGAACAACTCGGTTTCAGCTGCAAGCGTTCGGGCTGTCTGCAGTCTCGCCAGATATTGTGTGAAATAACTTGACGACAAGCTGGTGTCACTCCTCCAATAAAGTGAGTTGATTTCATTTCTTCTGCTCTAAAACAAAACATATTCCTCTTTCACTGCCCCGGAGGGATCTGCAGTGAAGGTTAGAGAGTATCGGGATTACACGGCTCCGACAGGGCACTTTTTCAGGGGCCAGCAAACCCCCTCTGCACTTGTGCATAGTGTTTTTTTCATTAACAATTTGTACACATGGAAAGATGCAAGACGCAGCCCGGCCTCATCACAGTCATCCCGTGAAGAAATTGGACGGCGAAGAGAGGAAACACTAATCTTGTTTCCTGGAATCGACTCATGAATAGTGGGAAAAATCTGAAACTGGCAGGTGCTCTCAGAAACTAACCCAAAGATTGTAGCAGTCGTGCTATGATTTATCATCCCCCTTATCAGCTTCTGTTGTCGAGCAGTTGTCAGCTTGGTCGGCCAAATGGCTGATTAAAATGTATGTGTGGGCACCCTAGAGTGAAATGAAACCTCTGACTTGGCAGAAGATGGATTTATGTGGCCGAGTGTGTGGCTTAATACAATGTAATGTTATTGACGTGCACCTTTTCTTTATTATTTCTCCTCTCCGCTCCTTAGCACATTACAGCCGCTCTGGCATACACGACCATTTGACAAATGTCCAGTGCAGCTACAGCAAAGGGAAACATGACATTTTACCCACTTCTTTCGCCTCATATCTTGCCCAGATGTCTGAGAGCATTTCAAGAGGCTCTTTTCATTATTTTTTAAAACGGGTTCTTGTTTTTGCTGCTCAAGAGATGAAAAAACATCTGAAACCTGCTTCCTAGAGACTCAATCTGCTGATTCGCAAGCTTAGAAATGTATAAAATATAAGATGTGTTTATGCTTGTGTTTTCTTGTCCTTTGAAAAGCAGCAGCTTGCTGGTATCAAACTGGGAATGCATACTGTGCTGCACAAGAAATCGCCTTTTTTCCGCCTAAGTGTCCTTCTAAATCTGACACAAAAATTCAGTCTTCCATTAAATTTACTCAAGATACGGACGTGCTATTCCATGGAATAAGTTTTCAATTAGTTCTGAATATACAGTAAAGGATGTAGGATGAGGGCTCCCATCCAAAATGAAATGCATAGAAATGTTGGTTAATGGTAATTCAAGACCACATCTCGAAGACCCTCGGCAGTACATAAAATGTATTTCACAATTTGATCACTTTCAGTTGATACTGCGATGCAATTACTAGCCATTACATTATATAATGAACAGGGGTGTAACACAAAACTACTATCTTCATCTCTATCAGTTAATTTCAACAAAATATTTGTATTCAGATTCTTATCAGACTCAACTATGCAGCTTCACTTCATATTAAATTGGTTTCTTCTGATATTTCCTACACGTAATGAGATTTATAACACTGTTTATTAAAATCACTTTATAGATGGTCCTTAACTTTAGCTTATTGTATCCGTCACGTTTCAGCAAAACGCAGGCATAATGCAACCATTTCCTGTCAGCAGCGCATCGAAAGCTATCACCTGGATAACTTTGACACAGAGCAAAAGCTATGAATCTATGAGGATTATTATCTTGAGCATAAATTCTAAGGATTTACTATTTGATAAGATTAGTGACAGAACTACGGTTTCATAGGCTACAAGTTGAGCTCCATCCTTTTAGTGTGTAGTCATTTTCATTTTGGAAAATTAGATAAAGCTTATTTATCAGCAGATATTTAGTTAATCTATTATTTACTTTGATACGATAGAAAACAAGTGACAAGGAGCACTCGTTCTACTTAGGTTTATGGGCGTTCAACAGTGGAGACAATGGCATCCACAGAAAGTACTCCACATTTTGACACAAATTGCAGCAATGGGGTACCAATGAATCTAGCCTAACTTTTGGTAGAGATAAATCCCACTAATGGCACAAAAAGTTGCACATTTCATGACAACCTGCCAAAATTAAAGCTTAACCAGCCCTGTTAAAGAAAAAGTTGCCCTGTTGAGGAGAAACCCAATCCAGTTTGGCTACACTGACACTGAGAAGTAGGGATGTGGCAAATTGCTGTTTATCAGTTGAGTGAGAGTTGATGGATATAACTGCAAAAATGTGGACGCTGTTCATATCAGTGTGCTTCTTGCACTCAGCTGGACCGCTGTGGTTTGAGCTATTCGAGGGACTGACTTTGGAATCCTCAGAGCACTGCGATCTCGCTAGCAGGGGCTAAAAATATGCTGTGTAAGGTTAGAAGCCTTAAGTGCTGAAATATAACATATTGATTTGTGTGTTAAGCAAACAGTGTTGTCACGGCGTCTCGGGGGACCCTTGGTGACTTTTGTGTGCCTGCGTGTGAGTTTGTGTAGGTTCTAATTCTGTTGTGGGGACCTAAATCTGTTGACAAAGTCAGATTATGACAATTTGTATTCCTTATGGTGTCCAAAAGCAAGTCGTCATTATTTTAGACGTTAGATTTGAAGGTGAAGACGTGTTTTAAGGTTAGGGAAAGGTTAGGGTTAAGCTCATAGTAGTTAGGTTTAAGGCTAGAGTCTGCAGGAAATGAATGTAAGTCAATGCAATGTCCTCTGAGTCAGTGAGACAATGTGATCTACAACACAAACATGCACTTTTGTCCACATCCAAACAATGTGTGCAGCGGCTAATGCCTTTCTAACAAAAGAACATTTCTTACTCTATATTCTCCACTGAACCCAGAAACACTACGCAGCAGCTTGATGTAGCTGGAGAGCAGCATCACATCTGCTCTGCTGGAGAGGACCGAGTGTGTATGTGTGTACCTACATGTTAGACATCGCCAGACTAAAATGCTATATCACTCCAGCACGCTACAGCTGTTCCACACGAGAGAGGAGTCTGGCGCCAAGACTACAAGTCTGAAATCCCATTTTGGATCCAAACGTTGCATTAGTAGACCCTTGATGTCATCCCTCTACCCTGAGGCCCGGCGGGCTAGGTTTTAAATGAATCCTTTTAACAAGCCTAATCAGAGGCTGGACAAGCCAACTGAACACCATGAGGTGCAATAGGAGGGAGAGCGGACCGGACCAAATTACAGCTTTAGGGAAAAGAGCCGTCAGATGATGTAGGGCCAAAAGTAATCTCTGAAACGACATGCACCAGAGCCGGAGGAGAAAGAGGTACAGAAACAATGGAGGTGGCCATTTACTCGGACTTCAATTTATAAGGTGTCTGGACCCTTCATGTTCCATTTCAGTGCCATGTATTCGCATGTGGGTTTCATGATCTAAATGGGCGGCAGTGGGGTCAAATGTTTCTTGCAACATCCTGCTGTATAATTCAGAAGGTAGCTCAGTGATTTGATAAAGGGAAAGAAAGGTGGCTTTGGTAATCTAGCAACAGAGTCGAGTTTGGAGTCATCCCAGTTTCATGTTATTAAGATAAGCTAAGAATGGTTTGATGACAAAATAGTAGCTGCTTAGCTTAGCTGCACAAAATAGATAGTCTCAGTCTGTGGGAAAAAAAACATTTAAGAAATACTTGTTCATTGTTAGTTATTGCAATTTAGAGGTTGTAGAGGGGCGGTCTTCTACAGTTTTTAAGCTAAGCTAATTGTCTGCTACCAATGACTGCCAATCTTCTAATTTTGAGTTCAAGAACACTACAATGTGATACCTAACCTGGAAAACCCAAAATTAAACCAATTATTTTTTCCAGCTTTCTCAAAGAGCAGTAGAAAGAACTGACCTCTCTTAGTTCGCCTCGACTCTCAGTAGATATCCATTTTTTGCCTTAACACTGATAGAGTGACCGAAAACTCATCATACAGCTGGCCTTGAAATTATTAATACCCCCCGTACTCCTCCATGAGTCAGAAGAGAAAGTTCTGGAGACAATTCTCCTCGGGAGCACTCTCTCATCACGACCAGGGAGAGAGAACTGTGGTCTGGCTGATCTATTTTGGGTGAAACAAGCTTGTCTGAGCCCCTCGCTTGCTGTGGAGCCACTCTGAACAGTGATTTGATTTTCCTTTCTTTACAGAAATGCTTGGGCAAGCAGCAGGCACACAGAAACACTGATACACACTAGAACACAAACACATGCAAGCACAAATATAGCAGAAAAAATATAACCGCAAGACAGTACACACACTCAAATGTGAATGGTGTAATGCCCCGACACTCCGACAGGTAATCTTATGAAGGATGCTTCCTTCTGCTTAGTACAGAGCTAACAAGGCAGGAGTCTTGTGCCTACAGCACACTAAAGGATTTTAAAATCTCTACTGACTTTATAAATATAAATATGAATCGTGTGAACACAATGCCAGACAATCCACCCGAGATGCATTTCAACAAACTATTTTTGTGTGGGGATCCCAGAGATTTGGAAATTCACAGAAACTCGTGCGATCCAACTTCACTTCACCACTGGGTTGGAGCCTCCCCAGTTCTTTAGAATCTTTACACCCTCTCGATACTGGATCATTTGGCCAGACTATCTGTTCAAATAAACTTCAAATGGCCAAAGTCCTTGTAATTGTGTGTAGGGGTGAGTATGACTTGAAATTGGCCAAATGAGGCCACCCTTAGTTTTACATAGTTGAAATCGAATTACTTTGATTTAAAAATGTAAATCCCAATTCACCAGATGAAGCTGGAGTTTGGTGGTTCGGGCCTCTGCACTGTGTAGATGAGAGCTGTAAAGGTAAGTTGATTGGTTACTCAATAAGCAATTTGCAGTCATGATTATTAATAGAAAAATTACAAAAAAGTCATAATAAATTGAGTTGCCAACCAACTGTTGGTTGGCAAAAACAAAACACTTAATGAACTTGTCCTGACCAAAAGATAAATCAATTAATTGAAAATAAAAAAAAATCCCAGGTTATTTATTAATTTCATAAATGAAGTCTTTGATGGTTGCAGGCTTAGTGATAAATGCTTTTATTACTCTGTCGGGGTTTTGACTGTTATTTGGACAAAACAAGCAATTTGAGGATGCCATCTCATAAATAAACAATCTATTAAACATTTTACAAATTTTTGTATAACTGATAACAGCAGCCTGAAATGAAGGACTTGTGGATGCACGGATGCTAATTCCTCCCTCCCTCCAGGCTTTCAGACACTTCTTATCCACGTAATGCATGTACTTTCTTCGATGTTGTATTGACTCGTGATTAAACACATTCCAGCGAGTCCCTTTGTGGCTCAGTGGGGTTTTCATAATGAAGCCTGGGCCTCCTTCTTCCTGCTGTGACCTTGTGTAAAGCACGTAAGGAATGGTGTTTTCCCACGAGACACCCTCATTTCCCCAGCGTTAGTCTTTAAGAATAATGAACTCTGCTTAATAACGGGGTTCTGGCATGAAACAATGAATGATCATCAATTAAAACGGTGGGAGAAAAGGGAAAACAAATGACCCCTGTGACCCTTGGTAACACAGGAAAAGCGTATATGTGCGCACACACATACTGGCACCACTTCACCGCCGCAATTAAGCATGTTCTCCAGCCCCGGAGGATACATCGCCACAGGGCAATGATGATAAGGTGAAGTCCCTTAAATGTTGCTATGATTTCTCACACTAAAGACCCCTGGGTGGATGTGTGGAAGTCAAATCATGCCTCTCTCTCCCTGCACGCTCGAGGGACGGAAGCAAGGCATGTCAGCCGGTGTGAGGCTCCTGATCCGGGCCCCCCCGACGGGCTCCTGTGTGTGCCAATCAATAACTAAGCATCTGCAAGTGTGTGCGACGCTACTTGCGTGGAGCGTATGCATGGATTCTTTCATGTTGCTACCTGAGCTGCAGTTGTGTTTTTTCTTTTAAATCTCGCCTTTTCTTTGTATTGTTGCGCTTTATTTTCCCTTCCTCGCTTTCCTCCACTTATTCTCTCGCTGACACCCGGCACTCAGCGGGGGGTGGGACATTCACAAGTTACAACCTTCTCCAGCTCTTTGACGACAAAATATCACTTCCACAAAGCCTTTTTTTAAAAGGAAATTCTTTATCCCCACCTCAGAAAAGATCCACTCATTGTTGTGTGTGGGGGGGGCATTTCAGCTCCTGTAAAGACATGCTTTCGAACGTGACGGGGAAGGCAAATGCGAAGCCGCGCCGATGGCCGGGAGGAAACCACAGCTAACCTCTTAAGTCAATGTCGCAGTCGCCAACATGGACGAGTAATGGATTTATGTTTCCTGCATCGGGGTGTCACAGGAGCTCGGTGGCTCGGCGGAAGGTGCTGTCAGAGCTGAGGTGCAACTCTTCAAAAATATGACTGCAGCTCGGGGCTACACGGGTACAACACGGAGACTGGTCATCCTGAGCTTCTGGTATTTGCTCTTATATGGTTCTCATGTTGGGAGAGACGGATGGTGGTGAAGGTACATGTCTGTTATCAGGGAAAACATTGAGTCTGGAAAAAAAAAACTGAATTCCTGTCAGGTAGGGATCTGGCACCGGCAAATCTGTGTCCTGGTTCTGGCCAGATGTGTCTTTGATCCTCTGTCTACATATATTGTAAACTATTGTTTGTACTAAAATATACCTTCATTACACCTTACTACCAGTTCTACAGAACCAAATTCCTGTACAGTGCTGCAGCACAACAACGAGAGTCAGACTCTGCCACATTGCAATGCAAATACAAGACGGATCTAATGATACTGTAAGGCTAGAAATGGTTCCTTCCATCGCAGGTAGTGTAACTTTAAACAAGAACTGTTAAAATAAAACTTCAAAAATATAAATGCAAATATGAGAATTCAGAATAATTAATTAACTGTGTTTCTGTTTTTAAATCAAACCTTATATTTGAGGGTAGAATCCCGGAACAAAATGTCCATGATATATTCCCAGAAAGTTGCCTCTTCAATCAAGCGAAACCTTAAATCCTGCATGAATAATCCATCTCTCGTTGTGACAATCAGCAGGTGAAATTTTACACTGAACTATGAATCTGCTCCCACGCTACGAGCATCTGCCGCCGCCTGCGCCGCAAGGACACCTCCGCGGAGACGCATAAATCCGGCTGAAGTTGTAAGTCTTCGGTAAGTAACTGTGACATTAACCAGGCTGGTCACATACGCACTCAACGCACCAGTGCAGATGTCCCCCCCCCCCCCCCCACGCCCCACCTCCCCCGTCCAGCGCGCCTCCACTCACCCCTGCACCTACTGTACTGGACTTAATGATCTCTCTCATTCGAAGCCGAGGAAAGGTTGGCGGAGTGTTGAGGAGATTTAAAAGATCTTTTTTTAAAAAGGGATATTTCACGAGGAAGAGAAGAGGAGCGTTACTGTGCGTAATTGAACGCTGTGTTCAGATTTTGTTGCCCCTTGCACCAGAGATCTGCTTTTCACTGAGGCTGTCAAAGATGAATCATGTTATTTTAATGACAGCAGCTTTTTTATCGACAGGATTTTACGATGTTATTATAACCCTGTTTTTTTTTGGACAATGCCATGATAAAAATGTGACGAGTGCACAGTCTTTGCACTTGTGTATGGGAGTGGCAGGGTGCATGGCTCCTTTCACTGCGGCTCCATCAGCATGCAGGCTGAGGTGTGAGGGGGAGAGTGGTGATTGAATACAGAGGCTGCAGGCCCCGTCCACTGCCTTTAATCTCCCCCTTCCCATTTAACTTGGCCTCTGTGCTGGTGCTCTGCCGATCCTCAGCTGGGACATAAAGACACACACACAAACACACACACACACACACACACACACACACCCTGCTTCGTCTGCCAGCCTCTCCCCCAGTCCTATCTGTCTTCTGATCTGTCCCTCTTTCTGTCGGGGTGTGTCCCCACTGCTCCATCTCCAACTGGCTGCTCCTTCCTTTCATCCTTGTTTGTCCTCTGTCTCCTGTCTGTCTTCAAAAGCTTTAGAAATAAACCCAAATATACCACAATATAGACAGTTTGCCTATCTACAGATAATGAGAGCTACACGGGCAGGTGTCCTTACTGCGATGATGGAGTTTACCTTCAAGACATGTAGCTTCACTGCATGTCAATGCCAATTTGAGCGTATGATTCATTTTATTTCTAATAGCCAAAGGGGAGTATTGCAGACGGCATGTAATAAGATCAGTGGTGGTGTTGGGGGCTGGGCTGTAGTTACAGTTATCTTCAGCAATAAAGCACTCTTTTATAGGATTCTGTGATCAGGTTACTGCTGCATCCACGCTCCTGGAATCTCATCACTTTTGAAATGAACTCCTCATCCTGAACGCAAGCGCCTATGGTTCAGTAGCAGGTTCTGCTTTGAGGCTCATTTATGCTCAATGTTAAATACCGAAAAGGGACAGAGCCTGCTGTCCGTGATGTGCTGTGGCAGACATACTCACTGAGCCAGGGTGGGGAAAGCAAGCTCTATGACCTGCAGGTTTACCTCTACCCAATCTCCATACCATGAAACCTCCATTTAGGTCTGGACACAAAACAAGAGATGAAGCTCTTCCAAACAAACTGCTTTCGTTATATGACTGGCGTGGCGGATTACTCAGATTGACGGGCATGTCCTTGGTGGATCGCATGGCTGGACAGAGGTAACACGGGTGCATCAATATAGGGATTGAAGCAGGGTGGGAGTCAGATAGGAAATTGACTGAAGTGTTCCGACTTTGCAGATTGGTAAGAAACTACTATGAAGTTACCTCGTCTAGGCACATGGACAAACACCTGCTTTTGCCTCTTTCTCACGTCCTCCATCGTCTGCTTGTTTGTTGATGTCTGAAACTCTCTTTACCTTCCTGCCCCCTAGTGGTTGTATGGCTTAACAAACAAGCCAACGTAAAGGACGCATGGACGATTGTGGGCAGTGACTGTTACATTGTTTGAGGAGGACATATCTCTTTTTGTACATAGTTTTGTCCTCTTTCAAAATGAGGATTCCAAGAAGGAATTGAAATCAACAGAAAACCCCTGCAGCAATAAAAAGCATTTTTTTGTGTGTGTTTATCGCTTCCGTCCTTGTATTTTTCGAAGGGGCAGAGAAAGAAAAATGTTTATTTTTCCTGTATCTGCTGGTAACCCTTTATTGTGTGTGCTGTTTTGTACATGCAAGTTGGCAAATCCCATTAACTTTTGAACCCCATTCACTGCAGCGAGATTATAAAAGTGAAGCGAAAAGGCTGGAGCCTTATTCTGTTGTGTTTGTATATTTCTGCTTGAGGTGACACAGCAAACAAAGTGGAGCTCAAAAATGGAACACGACTTTGCAGGGCTGTATTTTTCTACGAGGAGGATCTTTTCATGCTTTTGTAGGAAAGGATGAGGCCATTGTCAAAGTGAAGAAAAACGGTTCAACAGGTCCCAGCATGACCACGCTTGTGAAAATAGACTTTGCTGAGCATGGTGGCCCAAGCCAGCAGAAGCAGTGGATAATGGTCCTTGAGCGTTTAATTATTTAAAAGTGGACAGTCAATATAGGACGAGGCACCCTGTACTTGTAGCCAACAAAATTGCTCCGGTAGGCACAGTGAATGCACGGACCTCTTTAATGTTCTAGCTAACTGTGGGCTCAGAGTGAGAGGAAATATAGATGTCGACAATTGAGAGCGATAACATATTGATTGCAAGAGTGGATCCTGCAGTGGCGGATCTAGGATTTCTCTACATCGATGGCAATGAAGGGAACCACAATTATAGGTCCAACACCGATGCACTATTCCTGATTCCATAAGTCGCACATTTACGTCATTCCTTGTTTACTGTTCGCTCTGAAGCTTTAGCCTCGCTCCTGCTGCATTGTGATAAAAAAAAAAACTGGAACACTCTACAGGATCAGTGTATCACATTTGAAATAGTCTATTAAGTGACTGACCTCCAAAAAACACTGATGGAGCAGCTCCTTGCTTCGGCTAATGCTGCCAGCAGCCCAGAGACACCAATCTGAAGCCGCCCCTCTGACGGACGGAATGGACTGTTTGGCACAGGACGCTGGCAGCCGCATCGCACTGAAAGTTCATATTGCTGGGTCCCGCATGGAGAAAAAAAAATGTCTGCGAGCCCTACTTGGAATACAGGAGATGAGTCTGTAGAGATGCAGCCCACCAGGGCCTCCACTTTCGCTGATAGGTCTCGACTGTTGGGAGCTTATTAAGAGGACCGTTCCGGGACTTGGCCATAAGCCACGAAGACGATTTGAAATGCTTTGCATAAACTGTGTCGCCCGTCTGCAGAGTGTGTATGAAGCACAGCATATCAGACCAGGCCTGAGGCTGTTGAACAGGTGATCTTAAGTATTGATCCCTCCTAACTTCAGTTTTAACCAGTAGCATGTCTGTCTTACTACACACTGTAGTAACTTTGCATTAAATCAAAGGGGGCACATCACTAGTTTTTGGGATGCATCAGAAATTCACGTCCACTCTGAAGTAACTCTGTGGGACATGGTCATTAATGCTCCCAGTGTTAGCAGCTCTGTCCCAGACTTGGACACACCATGTTAACAACCTGCTGTAGCCCCAGCTCTGTGAGATGAGACAGGGAATAACAAACAGGGCTCCACAAACCAGGTCAATAAACATGAAAGGTCTTTTGGCCAGTAAAAGGCTTTGGAAGTGAGAAATAGACTTTGACAGGGAGCCAGTTTCGGGAAGCAATCGCAAAAGTAATGATAATAACAATAACAATAACGATAATAATTCAGATATTCAGCTATTTCAGATGATGATGTTACACCTATAGCTTTAGCCTTAGTATTTTAGCACATGTTCTGCGTCTTTCGCGGGTCAAAAACATTATCCGCCTGCCCGCTCATGATTAATCTATGCAAATCTAGCTGTATTCTCTCATTGACTCACTCGGACATTATCTGGAGTTTGTACGAGGGGATAGCAGGAGAAACTCCGGAGAATGTCCGTATAGCCTTTCACTCTAACATTTCAGCCTGTCTGGATAATCTCAGGATATTATCCCGGGTTCAGTGCATGTCTGAAAGCAGCTCTATTGAGTTTCCCCTCATCTAGATAACAAAGGCAAAAAGCGGCCGACCACAGCAGCATCTCAGCTGTCAGAACCGACGGTTACTGTCAGAAACAAGACGCCTGCTTCTGTTCACCTCTGAAATCGAGGACCGGCCGTTACAGGATTCATCTGCCACTGTTATCACTGTAAACTGCATATGTTCAGCATGAGAGACAGAAACTGGGGGGGAGCGGGGTTTAGCACACGGCCGTTTACCATATGCCTTCAGCTTCTTCATGCCGGAGAACTGTCATCGCACCAGAAGAAAACGGGGAAAAAACTCCACGCTGCGCCTGATTAGCAGCTCGCTCAATTACCACCGCACAACGTTCTGGGGGCGCCAATAGAAAGCAGAGCAGACAAGTGAGGAAGCGTGCGGCTGACACTCCATTGAGACTTCAAAGATTGCAATTTATTTTTTTCTGTGTGTGGATGCCACAGTGTCTGGGAGCGGCAGGAGACGGAGAGATGATGGACAGAGAGAGAGAGAGAGAGAGAGAGAGAGAGAGAGAGACAGAGAGAGACAGAGAGAGATAGAGAGAGGGGAATGTGGCAGAAATGAGGGAGAAATTGAGCAAAGAAGACAAAGGAGAGAAAACCAGTAAAAATAACAGAGTGCTCTGTGCCGTGACCTAAGTTATTCAGTAGGATTTATGTTTTCTCCATTTTTCCTCTGCTCTTCCCCTGAGCTTCCTCTCCTCTCTCCTCCCCACCTCTATCTTCTTTTACCTCTCCTCTCTCTACTTCTCTCCTCTCTCCTCACTTTCTCTCTCCTCACCTGTCCCTTTTCCATCATCTTCCTCTTCATCTCCTTTCTTCTCCTCCTCTTCCACTCCTCTCCCTCTCCTCTCCTCTAAATGAGCTGCAAAGACATGACTCTCTGGGCGGAAACAAAAGGCCTTCCCCTAATCATCTCAATAATGCTGCTGACGGCTGACTGACTGACAATGAGACAACAAAGCACCCAGCTCATCTCATGTCGGACCATTGTTAACGGTGGCTGTTCATCCATGTGCGCGCACACACACACACACACACACACACACAAGCGCTCACTCTGAGCTACCGCGTGTCACTGCCTGCGACAGGTTTTCGGCTCGTTGGAAACGGAGATACCGGCGCTCAGGAGTGCAACCTGTTTGAAAATATGTGAAAGGGAGGAAAGAAAGAAACTTGTTCCTCTGCTTTCTTTTTTCTTTTTTTTTGCTCTGCGATTGAAATGTTTTCACAGATGAACATGTGGTGTCCTGCTGAGGAGGAACAGGAGTCGAGGAACGCTCGGCTGTCAGACGCAGGGACATGCTGTCAGCCACTGTCACTTTGTCAGAGTCCCTTAGCAGTCTCGTACCCGAGCATCAGAAAACGACCTGCATCTCTTCTGACCTATATCACACTATGTGGTGGGATGTAACAAAGTACATTTACTTGATTACTAAGTGTGTTTTTCATGTATCTGTACTCGACATAAGTAGATTTGAATTTGGGTACTTTTACTTCACTACGTTTATCAACAAATATATATTCTTTATACTCAATAAAAAGATTAAGAAATTTGTCCATTGATCCAATCAGATTGAGCAAATTAGGCCATTGATTAATATGTAACTAAAAGTGTGTTCAGTATATTTCTGTATTATTGTTTTCTTAAATATAATCCATGGCAAGCACAGTAAATGATTTATTACACCATCGGCTCGAGGAATTAGCAAGTACTTTTATTTAAATACTTATATCTAAACGCAAGCACTTAGTTCATTTTAGTGAAGTAGAAACCTTAATGTTGTACTTTTACTTCAGTACATTTTTTGTCTATCCATTTGTGCTTGTAAATGTCTGAGTACTTCCTCCTTCACTGGGTTCGCATCTCATATCTGAGCACTAATTATAATTTGGAGGATTCTCTTGATTTGAGCTTCAGCTAAAATAAGAAAGAACATCATTAAAACAAAACAAGGCCAACCGCAGTCAAAACTGGTGCAGCAGAACAATCCATAATCAAAAGCAGTGTTGCTTCACATGAGCTTATTGAGGGTTTTTAAATGAAATATACTGCACTGGAAAGCTCAAAATGTAAAGGGACGTGCATGTTTTTAAAAAACCATGCTAAATGGAGCTGAGCAAGTTTTTGCTTAAAAAATAAGAAAACCAAATAACCCAGAATAATTACTGCATGTGTAACTTCTCAAGAACAATAAATTGTTTAATCACATTCGCACTCTTCCATCACGCCCTCGGGGAGAAGCAGAAGCGCAGTCAGAGGACATCATTCAGCCGCGCAAATCTACATTGCACTCAACCAGATGTAGATCTACTGTTTGTACATAGGTTCTCCATACAGATACGGTCGTACAGATGCCCTACAGCCACGTCCTTGGCCATTACTGCAAACATTAATGTCAACTCTTTAATTGCTGGGTACAAGAATGGAACGGACCGGCTTCCCAAAATCCTGCTCGTTCACACAAGTATTGGAAGCCTCTGCAGATAGAACACCTGTTGTGTCACACACACATTGTTCTACACTGCAACATCGAAGAGAAGTTACACAAAAACACACAGTTTTGAGTGTGTGTGTGTGTGTGGGGGGAGGGGGGTTCTTTAAACTGGGCATATGTTTACATTAACTCAACTCAGATGATGAGCACTTATGACAGGGTCCAGGGGCTCTGGGGTCGTTGTGATGCTCAAACAGGAACTTGGGAGGACCGGACGCTCGCAGCTAGGAGCTTCAATGTGTGACATGTCAACGACCAAGGCTGCTGCAAAGTGCTTACTATGGAATCAACAGCCTGCAAGCCTACACACACACACAGACAAACACACACACACTGCAGTGAAACAGTGAGGGTGACGCTGCTATGCCTGTGACGCAGTTTCTCAAGCTGGACATCCCATCCCCGCTGTAAAAGCCTCAAGTAAGTAGTTTCTCTCAATTCGAGCAACATCCTAATGTTGCACTTCAAATCATTAACAAGGGAATTGACCATGAAGAAATTGAATGCCATACAGAATATTATACACTGTGTAACTGAAAGTGTGAGCAATAGAAAGCTCACAGCACGTGAAACATGAGTACAAAAAAAGGATGTTATTAGAAGATTTCCCCTGAGGCCTCTTTTTGGATGACGGTGTGTATGATAGGGTTGCTTTGCAGTTACCCCAATTTGAATAAGCCAAGCCATTATGTTCAGTGAATCTTGAATCATCTGGTTTTATAAAAGATGCTCATTTATCACTATCCAGGAAATAAAGGTCTCAGCCTCTGTAACCGAGGCCCAGGCTCAGACGTGGGTGTGTTCAGACGTATCCTCGGAGCAGACAGCTTGTGGTCCCATGTTGATACCAGGTCAGAAGTTTCAGTGGCCAGTGGGTCATTATTGTGTTCTTGTGCCGACCAGCCTTGACACATTGTACTGATCATTACTCCTAACGCTAAAGTCAGGATAAAGATAAGGTTGAAAAAGAGGAGTGTTGCTTAAAGTCAGATTTTAAATGTCAGAGTGGGTTTCATATTTAAATGTCATTATAATGTCTGTGTGCTATGACTACATTTTGTGATATTTAGCTACACAGTGGCAAGCACTTGTAACCCCCGGGCTGGACGAGATGCCCCAAAATAATGACTTTTTCTTTTACTTTTACATGATGTAAATAAACAGAAAACTATTTCACAATTCTGAGGAAGATCAATTGTGTGTTATACGTCCCCGCTGTGTGACACAAGCAGTGTGCCCTACCCCGTCGATTCTGACGACCACTTCCTGTACACGACAGCATTGCACTCCACCTCCCATTCTCCACCACTGCACACAAGCTTCTGTCAAGCGATTAATGCACTGGATCCCTGAAGTGAATTTCAAAGCAACTCGAAGGGTGCTCTGAGAGCTGGAACCTCCACTCAGGCTAATGCCCCATCTCACCATATCAAAGCATAATTTCCCATTATTGATCTCGACTTCGGCTGCCTGCTATCTTTTAATTTGTCCCATCACAGTTTAATAAGCCTAGCGACCAAAAGTTTTTGAACTTTCCTCACAGATCTCTAACTTGGTGTGTTGATCCATCGCTGCTTTGTGAAGCTGTATGAAACGCTATTTGCCACTTGCTGGCTTGCACCATCATCCATAAAGTATTTAGCGTCCATGCAGACAGTCAGATCCCAGTTTAAACTGCTTCCAATTCAGTTTTCTCTCACACATAAGAAGTTGTGTAACCCTGCTAACTAACAGACCGACAAACTAAACAAAGACATGAGTTAAAATGACACTTATTACCTAAGAATCAGAGGAAAGTATTTGTGATTGCCAAAGTATATATATGTAAAAAAACTAGATTTGTTCTAGAGATGTTTGCAGATGCAATGCAAATACACAAGAGGTTTAGCTTTAGAGGCTGGTTAGAGCTACAGTCAGGAAGATGGAATAAACTTACAGCAACACAACACTGTCCAATAAAAAGCTCCTTTGACTGATAAAGTACATCGAGTTTACTATTTTGTTTTGATTGTAAAAAAGTGCAAGTGATGCATCTCTAATTTGCATTGTAATATGTCATTTACTGCTGTAGCCGTGATGTATGTGCGCCATCCCCGGGAAAATAAACCTCTCCAACGATGTTACTCGGCTCGTTTTTCATCTTCAACTACCGGCCGTGGACAATTTTGGAAAAAAAAAACACTGAGATGGGAACTACCTCGTAGAAGTCGTCTGCATAGAAACTTGTGTGCCCATAATTCTCCTTTAGACATGCAACTATATCACCCCACCCCCCAAAACGCCCCACCCATTGCCACAAACAGCAGTGAAAACAAGCACATAAAAAGGCAAACTGTGTCTTATATTTCACCGTTCTGGCGGGGGAAGCTGTTTGGCCAGACATTTGCTCATGAATATTTAGGTGGAGGCATTATGAATATGCATTAAGACGCTGGAGCAGGGCTATCAGCGTGCAGATTTATGAGCTAGTGCGCGAGATAATGATAAAGGAGGAGATAACCTGGCCACTGGTTTGATGAAGGGAATGCACATGAGAAAGCAGAGGGGAACACGTGCATAAGACAGGACGTCAACACAACTAACTACTTATAACTGAAGGTATTTGTTAGTGTTTAATGTTAAATTCACACTGTCTCCCGAGTCTGACTGTAGAGGCAGATTACGTCCATAATCGACTATTCACAAAAATGTAGATTTAATAACATGTATAATTGGTTTTCCCCGATAATGTAGATCCATGCTAGGTTGACATACCAACAGAATGGTTGTTTTGCATCCAGGTCTGCTGCTGTGATGGGCGTCAACAATGGTACGTGGCGTTCAGGCACAAACCAATAATATATATATATACACTCAAAAAAATGAAATCTCACTATTGTTGGGTTTAAAGAATCCTCTTTCATCGGATTTACTAAACAAGTGCGGTTTGCTAAGTTTAATTTAGTCAGTTGTGGTTTTTGAACGAAATAATGCTTAATGGCAGTTTTACTCAACAGCTTTTCATTGTGTCAACACTACATTCTTGAATAAAACGCGATAGACTCTCCGTTTATTGAAGATTGTCCCTCTATCGACGCCGTAATACGCCGTACTTCCACCAGGTGTTACGCCATTTTCGCTCACTTTGGCACATGGACTGTGGTTGTGAAGCATGTAAGTATTTTACTTTTTTTCATTGTTTTTAGTTATAAATGGTGCCGCTAAAACATTCAAACATAGAAAGTCAGCATAACATCTTGTGTTTTAGAATCATCATTTCATTAGATTTTATGAGTAAATCTGCAAACCGAAGTCTCGAGGCCTGTGTGTTTTACAAAGCTGCGTGTTCATTTCATCGGGTCTCAGAGAGTTGTGCGATATGACCAGTGTTGTGCATTGAACACGATCATATTTTTTGTGAACCCTGAAGTTTATGAATCCGTTTACGAATGATTAACGGGAGTTATTTTTTTTAAGTCGACATTGTGTAGGCCGTCATGTGTAATACCAATAGCGGGAAAAGCCGGCTTGCCATACACGTGCGCACACCATGCGCACACACCATGCGCACACACACCATGCGCACACACAAGCCCCGGGGACTGCACCCACTCGCTCAGCGCGAGAGACACATCGAGAGCAGTACGCATTCAAGCAGCCGGTAAGTGACTTCGTTAAAGAACAGTAGAAACAACCGGTGCAAATACAGAGTCTGTCGGCAGCTACACAAGGATCAGGCGGGCGGTTTGGACCGTGCTGGAGTTTCTGTTTCCTTCTCCTCTCTGACCTGCTCTCCCTTTAACCTACAAGCACCTGATCCGTACATGAAGTGACTTAGAGTTTGTGTGATTCACTTCAGAGTTTGAGGCAGCATTTACACTTAATGTGCACGCTCATTACAACACGGGACGTGACGGCGCGTCACGGATACATGATCCGACACCATGGATTAATAAGTTAACACATGATCGTAAGTATGACGTCTAAATCATCCCAATATGAAACGGAACAAATGAACGCACACATTTTTATTTTTCATTGTGAACTGGCACATCAGTGGATATGATGTATGTCGTGTGACGATAGAAAAACGTCTATCGTTTATTTCGTTGGGTCGAAATTCACACTCAATCACGCAATATGTTTCGTCTACACGTTCTCCCACACATCACTGATGCAGGATGGAATTTTAGAAATGTGCATGAAGGCAACAAACACAAATATGGAGTGAACGTGACAAGGCACAGGCGCACACAGAGAGGGCCCTAAAGAGACAGACTGCCGATTAAAACTTTATTCTCACCGTCAGTGCATGAGAGTTTTCAGCGTTAACATGTTTAATAGAAGATTTGAATTTTTTTTTTTTATAAAATGAGAAATAAGCAAATATGAGTCAATCCCTTGTATTGGTCAGGTATTTAGTCCTTTAATTCTAACTGTAATAAAAAGTAGGCCTTTTCTTTTGATCCTTTTATATAGACTATTCATTCACTACATTTACTACAAAAATGTGCTATAGCATGATATATATTATCTGGTTATGAAATGAGCTATATCAAGATATGAGATTTTGAGGAAATATTGCACTATTTGGTTTCAAGTTTATACATATGGTCAAACCTTTTGGTTTGTATGAGTGATTAATTTATCTTTCTCTTTCCCCCACAGAAATTCATGTGGCAGTGCAAACAGTGCAGGACAGCAGTGTCAACAAGGTTTCTACTATTGAAGCATTACAGGTTAGCTCATGGCCATTTTGGCCGCAGAAACCAGTACCCATGTGCATATTCTCATTGCCCATGTGTTTTCAAAACATGGAATGCTCTTCATAGTCACTTAAGCAGATCTCATGGTAATCACACTTTGCAAAAATCTGTGAATGGGGTAACCTTTAACTGTCAGTTGTGTACATGCAGTCACATAGCTTCAGCGCAAGAATATTTTTGTCACATTAACAACCACCTGAAGAGTCACGAAACAGTGCAATGTATGTTTGAGGGATGCTCCTTTAAGTCAAATGTTTATGGTACTTTTAAGTCACATAAAAATAGGAAGCACAATCCATATACCTTAAAAGATTTTAAATTGGGCATTGTAAAAACAAGTGAAACTCAAACTTCAGCCGATGGCGCAGTGGATGATAGACTCTCAGAAGATAGAAACACCAATGCAGATGGTGATGGTGAAAGTGACACAGAACCGCAGGATTTCCCAAAAACCATAGAACTGAAATTTGCCTCCCTTTTGCTAAAATTGGAAAACTATTTCCAAGTTCCAAGCACAGCAATTGATGAACTGCTGACAGAATTGCATTTTTTGATAAGCTCTGCATCTGTACCTGTAACAAAAAAAGTTATTCTAGATACCTTTAAGAATCACAACCTCTGTGTAGACCAGCTGGTCATTAAAGAACTGACTAATTCATTATCTTCTTTTAACCCTTTGTTAAAAGCTGTAGCAAAGGATGGCCCACTAGGTACTGCTTTCAAACGAAGACAATATTATAGGGAACATTTTGATGTGGTTGATCCGGTTGAATACATACTCGAATCCCAACCAAAACGGACTTTTCAGTATGTTCCCATATTGACATCATTGCAGCAGTTACTCAGACAGAAGGACATAATCAATAAAGTTGTTGATAGTCATGCAGAGCAGCATTCAGTAAAGCAGGAGCAGTATAGATCTTATCGAGATAGTCTTCACTTTCTAAACAGTGATTTTCAATCTGGTGAAGAACTTAGAATATCTTTGTGCCTCTATATTGATGATTTTGAAATCTGCAATCCGTTGGGGACATCACGCAAAAAGCATAAACTTTGCTCAGTTTATTGGGTTCTAGGAAACCTGCCACCAGGTTCTCATTCATCTCTCTCCTCGATTAATCTTGGATTGTTATGTAAAAGTGATGATATAAAGACCTTTGGCTATCAGAAAATATTTCAGCCCCTTTTGAATGACCTTGTCACTTTAGAGCAGGAAGGGGTGTTCATTGACCATCTAGGAGCATTTATCAAAGGCACAGTCCAGTGTGTAGTGGCAGATAATCTTGGAGCTCACGGATTGGCCGGTTTTGTTGAAAGTTTTTCTGGAGAGTATTTCTGTAGATTCTGTACTGCCACACGCTCAGAGGTTCAGTCAAAAGAGGTTAAAACTGGTCAATTTCAACTCAGAACTGAAGAGCTGCATCGTGTATATGT
The DNA here is from genome assembly GCF_949316205.1 of Platichthys flesus. NCBI lineage: Eukaryota > Metazoa > Chordata > Actinopteri > Pleuronectiformes > Pleuronectidae > Platichthys > Platichthys flesus. Next base: position 7,257,135 of record NC_084967.1, on the reverse strand, counting down.
AGCAAGGGCACTTGAAGAAGGAAAACACTGTTTTGGTGTGAAAAATACATGTGTTTTAGCTGAGAGCCTTTCTTACTTTAAGGTTACTTCAGGCTTCCCCCCTGATGTTGCTCATGATCTCTTCGAAGGCATAGTGCCTGTTGAGCTAGCTGAATGTTTTGGAGTTCTAATAGCCAAGAAGTATTTCTCTTTTGATGCTCTAAATCAGATGATTCAGACTTTTCCATACAAATGGGGAGACAAGACTAATCGCCCTCATTTATTACCACGTACCTTTCAAAGTAAAAAAACTATCGGTGGCAATGCACACGAGAATTGGTGTCTATTGAGATTGTGTCCACTAATTGTTGGAAATCTGATACCAGAGGTGGAACCAGCCTGGCAACTTATACTAGACTTGAAGGATATTGTTGATTTGGTGGTTTGCCCCATCCATACCAATGAGTCCATTGCATATTTGGAGAGTAAAATATCAGAGCACCGATATAGGTTCCAAGAACTTTTCCCAGAAAGAAGACTGCTGCCAAAACATCACTTTCTGGAACATTATCCATCAATGATTCGCCATTTTGGTCCACTTGTTTTCTTGTGGACAATGAGATTTGAAGCAAAACATACGTTTTTTAAACAAGTTGTAAGGCACACAAACTGCTTCAAAAACATAACCCAATCTTTGGCAAATAAACATCAACTCATGATTGGCCATTATATGCATTCATCAAGATGTGAAAAACACCCTCTGGAAGTTGCACGAGTTTCAACAGTCCCTGTTGAAATCCTAAAAGAGGGTGTAGCAATTGGCTTCACTCAGAAGTACCCTGATGCTACCGTGGTTAATCTTGCCCAGAATGTCTGTGCTGATGGCATAAACTACAGGAGTGGCATGGTAATAGCACATGGATCAGTTGGTGGCCTGCCAGAGTTTGCAGAAATTGTGCAGATGTGTGTGCTGAAAGACAAGTTAGAATTCATAGTGAAAAAAATACCCTCATGGTACAGGGAACACTACCGGGCCTTCCAATTGGATCCATCTCCAACCAATGTTTCTCTGATTGAGTTAAGTGAACTGGCAGATCGATACCCTCTATTTGACTACAGAATTGGAGCACTTCGCATGGTGACTTTGAAAAGATACATACATTCCTCAGGTAAATGTATGGCAAAGCAACAGTTAAACATACTTTGACTAACATTTTCATTGGTTGTTAGCTGCTCTCTGTTGCCAGATGATGTCATCACCTGTTGCACTTTATAGGTGGTGACATCACCTGGTACCAGAGACCAGCCAATAACAGGTGGCCAGCTCAGTTCTACAGATTTGATTTGAGGTTTAGTTGAAGATGATGCTTGCCACATATAGGTATTGTGAGACTTGTATAATAGTTTTGCTATCCAGGCTCTGTCTAAATTTGTTTTGTACTTTTTTTTATATATAGAGTAAGAGTTGGATTGGACCAGGATGACAGACCCATTAAAGCTGCGGATTATCCTGGGAGAAAACAATTCCGAAAAATTGTTCCTGCCTTTTGGAATACCAGAGTCAGTAGACGACCTTAAACTTGAGATCCAAAGACAATGTGCAGTTGCAGAGGACTTCAGATTGCAATACAAGGACGCTGATTTCGGCGAATTTTTTAATCTGATCTCAACAGCAGATCTCCAAAACTTAGGCACAGTTAAAGTGATAAAAAATGCGCAGGAAGGACCTAGTGTAGTGACTCTTTCAAGTGCAGGTAGTACTCTCTTTGTGGGATCCAGCTCCTTTTCTTCTACGGACACCGAGATACTCTCTTCTCCTGAGTCAACATCCTCAACCTCGACAATGAGATCTCAAGCCTGGCCAGCAAGCTTCCCTATACCACAGTTCTCTTATGAAGTAGAGCTGCAACTGGTGAAGGCCAATCAGGAATATACAAAAAATGGCACTTTCCTGAACCCAAGCCCAAAACTTAAGTCCTCCATTTTAGAGTCATTGGCTTCTGAGATAATTAAGTACAAAGCTTACCCTAATAGTGCAGAGTTCGATGATGTAGCAGAAGCTTTGATTAAAAAGCATGCATGCCTAAAGGAGCAAGGTTCTGTCACTGGATTCTATGGTTGGAAGATCAGTTTAAAGTACAAGATGGCGAATTATCGCACTAGCCTAACAAATATAACCTCTGAATTGAGCATCAATTCCCTGAAACGCAGACGAGGCGACACGCATAGAAGTCCAAACCAAGTTAAAAAACCCAGGAGAGCCGAAGTAAACTACTTACCAGACTATCCAGCCGGAGAAGACAAAGAGAGTATGGAGAAAGAGAGGTTGGAACTACTATCTGAGGTCAACAAGAGGGACAACCATCAGATAATCAAAATGAAGATGGACAAAACCTTTGCCCACAGGAGGCATGAGGTTGTAGTCGACATGCCCTCCGTTGAAGAATTCAAGAGCAGATGGCCAGCTCTTTTTTCTGAACGTGAGGTAAGTCAAAATGAAGTGTCCAACTCTTAACACAACTCACAAATAATTATTATTGAAAGAATATTGTATCAGAATTTGGAATGTAATTTTTTTTTATATTTCCATTATTGGAGCTCTACTGAAGTTACAAATTGTCTTAATGCGGCTTTTTATTATTTCTCTATTGTCAAATTGCTAAAAGTTGTTTTCTGTCTCCCCTCCCCAACTCTTCTTTCCAGATATGCGCAGAATTCACACGTATTACCACCATCGCACTATTGTCCAAGTTTATGTCAGAACTTGACCACCACTCTCCCAAGCTCTCCAGAGTTTGTCGTAAGAAGGGAGGTGCAGCAGGACGCAAGATCGCGGAGATCATGGCTGTCATTGAAGAGGTTTGTGATTAGTTGTTTTGCAGTGTTTCAGTCTTGCTGATTTTACACTAGAGACCCGACTGAAAAGATATTAGTTTTTGATGAATGTCTGAGTCAGGATAAAATCACCCCTTAATCTATGCAATCCTGTACCCACAGTTAATGGAAACTGTAAAACTCTCATTCTCATGACAATTGGGGGCAAAAATTGTAAATGTTTAATATTACTAGTGCATGTGCCAAATCTGGCATCAATTAATCTTCTTTTTACTGTTTTGATTGGAGAAAAAGGACTTCTCAGACGATAGTCTAGCAGGCCATTCTTTACATCGGGATGTTGTGGGGCATCCCAGACATTTTATCGCTGTCTTTGGATTATGTCAAGCCACAAGGGGCAAAGATGCAGTTGCGTCAAACAGACTGAATTTGCAAAGTCTGATCCTGGAATTAGTTGCACCGAAGCACTTCTGTCTAGTCGTAACCAGGATTTACTTATTTGTGCTGAGTCAAATGTACACCTAGTTATAAAAATTCAATATTATGTCTGGTGAAGTTTAAAAAAAATAAACGGTTACAAACACTTAAACTGGCCAAAATCTATTCTCTTTAACCAAATTACACACATTTAGCCTATTCTATGTGGTCTCATTTTGATAATTAATATAATTAATAAATGTGATATCTTTTTCACTTACATTTACTAAGCCTCAACTAAAAAACTCTCCCTAAATGCTCCAATGTATGGGGGGCTTAATTCTTAATTTCTTCTTTCATGACATTGAAGTGTTGTACAGTGACATTTACCTCTTTTTCAGAATGACACCATTGCTACAAGGAGGGTTTGCAACCTGAAATCACTGGCTGTGTATTTCAATGAGGACCCAGAGAAGCTCATAAAGGAATATCTGGTAAGTGTAAGAAAATGTCCCATTAACAGTGTAGAATTGGTATGTTAAAGCGGAACGGTGGTGGCTATGATACGATTCCTAGTGGCAATAATATGGCAAAATTGATCACAAAATTATATGCATTGCATATAACTTACTTTAACTATGCAGCAAAATACACAATCTAATGGTGGGAGTAAAGAAAGAAAGAATGAATAGATTTACCTGTTCAACACAGGCCTTCCTATGTTCAATAAAATGTCTCATTTTGTTTTGTGATAAAGGACGTGAACTTTGACAATGCCCAGAGACAGATGGATGGGACTGCCATCGGGATCTATGTCATCAAACATGAGGGAGCAGATGCCTCCGATCCACCAGAAGATGTAGGGATCATAGTTGAGGATGTTGCTGTGCTCCAGGACATTGGAGATGCCGCCACGGCCACTGCTCTGCTGTTAGCGGTCATCTATAATCTGAACTTGAGCTACCCGCCTGAACTCAAGTACACTTTTGAGTTTCTTCAAAAAGTCCTGATGGGAATTGATACCAACCGCCTTTCAAACAAGGTCCAGGTACTGAAGAACAAACTTCATGAATGAGGTGAGCGCTCTTTGAGCCATGCAGGGGGAGAAGTGGTTTTATTGACTGTTCAACTGTTCGTATGCTCTCTCAAGTTGCTTGATCCGAGCGATGTCTAAAGGGTTGAGGAAAACTCATGTGTTATGGTTATATATGCACTTCAGCTGTAATATACACTTTAGCTTCTCATTTGAAAGTATGTAAGTAAATATTTTGTAAACATGTTCTGAAACAAATTACAGAATTCTTGTAATCCCTTTCTATTTTACATGTATGTTGTTAAAGGACAGTTTTGAAAGAGGAACATGAGGATATACGAGGATTCAGGTTTTATGTATTTAAACTGTTGCAGTTTTATTATTCTCTGTCAAGTAGCGGTTACCTATGGAAGCCCATTTCCGCAACTGATGAAGAGAAAAAAAATGGTATCTCATAATTAAGACTTAGCATCTCATTATTATGAGATAGTATCTCATAATTATGGCATAGTATCTTATAATAATGACTTAGCGTCTCATAATTATGAGAGACTAAGTCATAATTATGAGGGACTAAGTCATAATATTGAGACACTATCCCATAATAATGAGATGCTAACTTTTTTTTTCTTCATCACAGTGGCGGAAATGAGCTTCCATAGTTACCAAACTGCCAATTGCTGCAAAATCAATGCAGTTTCAAGTCACTTGACAGATCATTGTCCTCAAACTGTGTCTTATATGAGCAATATTGTTTGTTCATCAGGTTTTGCTGTACGTGCTTGTTAAACACTAAACAGGATAGTTCCTGAGAGATTACTAAAGGGAAGGAAAATTCAGAGTAGGCTGAGATTGCCTGAGAAATGTGTTGTAACCCATTGCTGTTTTACATGTATACACATAATGGTCAGTTTTTGAAAAAGGAACATGACGAGGCTATGAGAGAATTGATATTTGTCAAGTAGCTTGCAATAACAGTTCGCTGTTCCCAACTGCAATTTGCTGGAAAATAAATGCAGTTTTGTTGTGACGACAGTGTGTGTGTGTGAGATGACTTTTTTAACATTCTTTTTCTATTTAACAGAGCCAGGCATTTCAGTAGGCCAAATTCAGTTCAGTTGCTTAATATCTAATTAAGAATGTTATGTCAAGTGGTTCCATGCAACTACCTTACTTAAAGTTAACTTGACTGCATTAACTTTATATCTTCTTAACTTTAATTAGTTGAACATAACAGTATTAAGTAGGTTCAATGAAAGAATATTACATACAAATTAGCCGATATAGTTGAATTGAATGTACTCAATTTAATTTTATAACTTGAATTAGTTGAACATAACAGTATTAAGTAGGTTCAATGAAAGAATAATACATAAAAATTAGCCGATATAGTTGAATTGAATGTACTCAATTTAATTTTATAACTTGAATTAGTTGAACATAACAGTATTAAGTAGGTTCAATAAAAGAATATTACATAAAATTAACAAATCAAGTTTAATTTAATATACTCAATTCCCTTGTGTATAATGTATTTGATTTCATTAAGTCTATATTACACAATAATTTACATAAGCAGTTACTTAACACAGTTGTGTGGAACCACTTGACATAACTTTGTTAAGTAAATCCAAAAAGCCATTTTTTTGAGTGTATATACACTTATTATCAATATTTAGTATAACCCTGCAGTTAGAAGGTGAAAGTGGTCTGTGCAGAGCTGAGCGTGATTCCAGGCCACAATTGTCAGTCCCAACAGACCCAAGTCCAACAGAGAAGTGACTCTAATTTCCTTAACACTCACACATTTCTTGGTTGTTGTGGACACATCTGACAAGAAAATTTGCATTGCTCATTTGTGGAAGGCAAACTCTGGAGAAAGTCCTGACCCCAATGTAAACCCTCTTTCGCAGCATTGTGTTCGAAGTGCTGGGAGTCAGAAGGGGTTTCCGATATTTGTCATAAACTTGTAAACTTTTGCGGACAATGATTAGCACCTCGGGAGAAATATATTCTTATCTGAGGGAACACGCCGCTCAATGTAACCCAACTCATCTGTATTTCACTAGATCCTGAGAGAGTAACACTTCATCATTGACCAATGCATTAGAACAATCGAGAAAATACAATCAAATCGGGAAACGATGGAAACGGGACTGATGCGTTCAAGTTCTGTTTTGCGTTCTATTTGCGGCCGCTCACAGCAACTGATCTTGAAACGATCTTATTGGGAAGATCGCCCAGTGTACGTGACTGTCTGGTTTGTTTCTCCTCTTCTCCTGAGGTCCACCGAGAGGGAGACTGTCACAATCAATTTTTTTTATCTGTGCATTGCAGCACCTGTATGTTTGTGTGTGTGTGTGTGTGTGGTGCCTCTTAAAGTGTGCCAGCAGTGATAACACACCTCACTACCCGTCCCGTGGTTGCAGAGATATCACAAACCCGTGCCTCCGGTGCAGGAAAGCCGGGAAAGAAGAAGAAGACGGAAAAACATATAGAGGAAAAAAAACGGTGAAATGGTTTGGAATATTCCCTGCGGGAGGGGGGGGGTGCAGATTGGCATGGACGGCATGCTGCAGCCTTCAGGACACAATTTCAGTTTTGTTGTGTTCGATTCTAATTTTCTTGGAATAGCCAAAGTGCTGCAGTCTCTGGGAAAATACAATATATTCAAGGCATTCTCTGAATGGAGGAGGTCACTCTAAAATAAAACAAAATGCAAATTAAAAAGTATCTGTGCAAGGATTCCTTTGCGATAATAAACTGTGATATATATGCTTAATATAAACCTTAATATCAAATTTCCAGCGTGCTACATATTAACGTTATGCATTTGGATATACTCCATAGGGCTGCAATAAAACACTGCAAAATATGTGACAGAGCTAATTAAACTCCCACTAGAAAAACGGGAAAAAAACTCTGCTCCTTCATTCCTCATGCGTGTGAGTCACTGGGAAATGATTTTACTTAGCTTATGCAACCTTGTTAGAGGCAGCTGACGTGAGCCCTCGCCCGTCTAAAAAATGTCAGGGGAATTAAAGGGTGACTTTCAGAAAAACCCGATCTGTTTTAAAAAGTGCCGATCAAACCCGGCAGCAGTGTAAAATAACTGCTGGTAGAAGCACATCGAGGAATAACTGGGTCCTCTCCTGTGCTTGTTTGAAACTCAGCCCCCATCCAAGAGCTGGTTGATTCTTGTTGGTCATAAACCCATAAGCCCCCTTCACAATAAAAGGACATGGGCTGAACAAAACTGTAAAAGTACACGTCAAATAAGTTGGTTTCTTTCATTTCAGGTCTTTCTGATCACACTATTTCTTATTTTGTCCAAGTTCCCGTTGTTTGAGATTTTTGTTTTATATGATGCTATAAAAACGGCGTGAAACATCATGATTGACACCTGAGACTGACTCGTGATTAGTCAAGCGTGTGTATGGGCGGGAACTGGTTCCAAATGATGTCATTGGTTCGTATTCAGGATATTTGGGCTTTTGGGATAGTGAAAGGAAGCATAGACGTGTTGTTCATCTTAGTTTACAGTCTACATGCCCGACATTGTCTGAGCAACACCACATTTTAATGTGCATTCAAATATACAAGTATACTGTAGAATAATTGGGAGGCACCTCAAATTCACGGCTCTTTAATAAGGGATATGTAAGACTACTTCAATCCACACTGGCCACACATCCCGAGAAGTAGCTCACCCACATTTTGGCAGTGCTCTGGACCAAATACACTATCATTGTAGGCACCTCCAGGATCATACACTTCGGGCTAAGTGTATGAACGTATAGCAAGGTTTTCGGGCTCTGTCTCAAAAGTGAACATTGTTTGGTAGTGTGCAGTCTCAGTAGAACACCTGCAGACACCTAATAAAAGGTTAAATAAGATGTTTTCTGATGTAATAAATAAATAAATATATATATATATATATATATATATATATATATTGACAGTCAGCATTATCCAAACAAATGATTGAATTAAACATCAGTTAAAGACAAGACAGTACAACAATGTGTATTAATATTGTATTTAAGAAGTTAACATAGTATTTCTTGTATTTCCCAAAACTACCATTAATATGGAGAGCACATTTATACTCAAGTAGCTTTAAGCACATTTTTGTTATCATTATTATTATAAATGCATAACAACACTAAATTGAGTCGAAGATTATTAATGAATTTTTGAAAAGCCCATAGTGTTCATTTTGTGTGTAAGTGTATAGTATGATGGAGACTAAGGCTCAGCCCTGGTCTCAACTTAGCTTCAGCTCCCCGCTGCTTCTTTCCTGGCTTCATCTTAAGTCTCCACTAAATCCCAACCAGATATAAACTTTTGAATATGTTTTCAACGAGGATAATGCCTGGGAAGTGGATATATGTTACCGACTGTCAAAAGGAAATTAGTGTGATTGGCTTAAGTGTGTGCGATGAACATCCCATAACAAATTAATGGCCGCAGTCGGTTTCTACAGCCCGCAGATAAGTCGATTTTGAAACTCCATATGAAAGTTTAAATAGTCCAGAGTGATGGTGAAATCGTTAGGCTCAACAGAACACACTGCTCAACTGAACCCCCCGCGCCAACCTGCCCGCTGCAGAAACATACATCATTCCATTCACCACAGCAACAATGTGGAGTCGTGGAGTACGTCGGAGGAGGAGGAGGAGGAGGAGGAGGAGGAGGAGGAGGAGGAGAATAACTTCCGATGCAGCAGAACACAATGTCACGCGCCCCTGTACACACAATAACCGGATGAGCAGGAGGTGATGGAGCAACACGGCCGCCGCTGCTCAAAGCAAACACTCGTCTTTGTGTCAGTCACAAAGGTGGCGCCTGGCAATCGACTCCAGCAATAAAACAAATAAATATATAAATAAAGCGCCGCGAGCGTGGAAAGAAGGAAGCAGGAGACGGGAGAGAAATAGACGGCAGGAGAATGAGTAAAAGATAGTTTTGTGTATCCCAGCGAGCGGTGACATGGGGGTTAGAGTGTCCGGCCTCCTGCTTTGTGGCTCCTCTCAGCGGAGTTCAGCATGTTCACGTCCAGTTTTTTAATTATTTAAAAGCTGAATTGTTATCCCACACTCGGCTCTTGGAACCTCGGCCTGCTCCTACCGAGGAAACAGCACTGCCTACTGTAGCGACAGCATTTTGCATAACAAAAGAGGAGGAGATGGGGAAGAGGGAAAAAGGGAAAGGGGCGACGGGAGCATGTCAAGTACCGGGAGGCAGTTCTCCATTTGCGAATGCATTCAAATGTGTCTGCCATTATGTACAGTATGTCCGTGTGTGTGTGTGTGTGTGTGTGTGTGTGTGTGTGTGTGTGTGTGTGTACATTACTACTAAAGCCAGGGCCAAGCGCTGGAGCACAGACAGTCATTGTGCTTTAATGGAGACTATGTGCTCACTGCGGCGCGGCATATATGATCAATTATTCAGCGACTTCAACACTGGCGCTATCGTCGGGCCTCCACTATTATTACCAGCCGATGGGCAGCCGTCACTCGAAGACGCAAAGGGAGGAGAGCAAAAATAAAAAAAGAAAAGTAGCTCTGACTCGGTGGGAAACGGCCTCCGACAGTGAAGGACACCTAGTCACGCTCCTCCGATCACCTCGGAGGATGAAAAGTTGTGGACAAAGGGAGCCACTTGTTTACAGCTCCCCGAAGTCTCACACTCGCCCTGTTTACCTCCCTGATTTTTCATCCCTCTCTCCTCGCTAGTTCCCAGACACATGCTGTTTCCTCCTGCCGCCTCCCCCCCGCTGCCACTCGTCGTCATTTTATGTGGTCAGCTGTATCCGCTCCGCGTCCCTCCCCAGTCCCTGCATTCATCTCTCCCCGCTCGCGCCTCTCTGTGTGTCCCTCTCTGTCCCGCCACGCCACCGGCTTATCCCCCCCCCCCCCAACACACCGCTGCTCTTTCTCGCTCCCACAACCCCTATTTCTGTCTCTATCTTTTGGCGGAGGAGGTGCCAGGGCAGCGTAATTGGTATTCAAGCTCTGTCAGAGCCAATGCAGAGCCTTGTTAGCGGAATGAGAGAGGAAACATCCTTATCTGGATTTCAACGGTAACCAGAGGATTGGTGGTTTGGTGGTGGTGGTGGTGGTGGGGGGGACTCAGCTGCGCTTGCTGCTCTTATTAGTTTCTATTTTTCCTTTCTTCTTTTTTTTTGGTCCTGTTTTCCTTCTTGTTTTCTCTCATCGTGTTCCCCCTGCTGTCTGTGCTAATTATTGACTGGCTGTGTTGTGTGATGCACACACACACTCACACACACACACACACACACACATTAGGACTGCAGTCTATACTGACAACTGCATATAGGCAGCTGCACATGTATACAAAGTGAGGCGTACAGGAACACCTGCCTGCACACACACACACACACACAGACACACTTTGCACAGCCTTCTGCAGCCCCCTGCGGAGACTTGCACTGGCGCAGCTTCCCCACATCTGCATCCAGCACATTAAAAACACACTGTGTCCCCTCTTCGGGCTCCTCTCCGTTCCAGAGTGCTACACCACAACACACATGTGCTCGGGCAGCACCACTATGGGGACTATTTCCAGGACGCCCAGCGAACAGGACTGGTTTTTGACTGAAACTGCAGTTTCCTCGTGCAACATTAAAATGTGACAAGGAGCTTGGAGAAGACATAAAATAGGCGATGATTTATATTTGAGCTTTTCAAATAGAGGATGAGAGGCTTATCAGTGACCAGGAACACAGGGAGGAGAAATGAGGGTTTATAAAAAAATATATATTTAATACTAATAATCATACAATCACAAAAACATCACTGGGGCTTTCAACTCAGGGTAATATTCAAATTAAATTTAACTTTTCTTTGATTAAGTTTTCAGA